>NW_016180727.1:0-6613 GCF_001687245.7 Rhagoletis zephyria | reverse complement strand
TTCAAAATGGCGGATCCAGTATGGCGTCTGGTAAATTTCGAGCTTTTTATTAGATTTCTTAGGAAGATTTTGAGTATGCAGTTTTATTGCCCACTCAATTCTTATGTCACAAAGTGCAAGTTTGAAGTAGCTAAGGCTTACCGTTGATTTTTGACAATTTTTTTTTGTGACATTGTCTTCCATACGAAGTATTTTCGATGATATGATGAAAATGCGCAACACCTTCAACAAACAAAATTTCTAAAAATCAACCGTACTTTAAACTTGCACTTTTTTATACCTAAATTAAATGGGCTACAAAACTGCATACTCGAAATCTTTCAGTGGAATCTACTTAATTAAAAAGCTCCAAATTTTTAAATACAGGTGAAGCTAATATAAGCGTGTCAAGAAAAAATATATTAAAATTTCAGTGGCAGATTTGGGCAGCCGAATTTTTATTTTATTCAGAAGCTAATACTTTCTTAAGTAACCTCTAGTAGGTTTAAAGGTAGCAACCGACAGCGTTTTATTACTATTTCATTTAACAACACAAATTTGGTTAAAAAAATAAACAAAAAAAAAAACAATTATATTTTTATTTCTAAAAAAATTTCTGTTATACTATGTCTCCATTGAGAGATTTATCCATTAAGATTTAATAAATCCAGTTGCTAAATCGCAACCGTCTCCATTACCACAACGAGATATGTTTGACGTTCACATTTTTAAATATTTGACGTTTGGTTATGTATGATTTTATAAATACAGTTGCGGACATTGATATACAGACAGATAAAAGGAAGGTACCAAGCGGAATTTCATTATATGAATTCTGAATATTATTGGCTTCTTATTCGTGGTAAATATGTATGTATGTATAATATATAGTTTGGAAAGTGTAAAGAATGGTACCATATTCCGAATCATTTTCCCGAATTTAAGAAAAATTATCAAAACGGTAAAAAACATTTGCGGAAAGAAAAATTTTTGTAGAACTCTCTTATTCATAGGAGGGAACCGAAAATCCAATCGTGGGCCTTTGGCATATCATGAATACGAACTGAGTTCTAGAGGATGTTCGGTGCAATGTTATCGAAGAACCATTACAGAAATTTATAAATTTTTTGTCGCAGCGCGTAAATGACTTATAGAAAGCGGAGAAGACTCTGCATGATATTACTATAAAACATTTCTTCTAAATTTTAAGTTTTAAAAATAATATTTTCTTAATTTATTACAACCAAAGTTATGTAAATATGTATTACTAATTTTCCTCCCAAACTAACTAAAATATAAAAATACCTAAAAATACGAAAATTCATGTTTTTATGATAGGCTAGATTTCAATGTCCTCAACTGTATATTGAAAACACAAATGTCATTTGACTTATGGCATGTGAATTTGTGGTTGCCACATCCAACAAATTGTACTTATTGATCAAGATTATTGAAGATTTGACGAAGATTTAAGTTAAATCTACTGCCTTTCGAGATTTAATTTTATATGGTAAATCTCAAAAGATTTAACGTCAAATCTCGTCAGAGGGCTAAATCTTCATTAAATCTCACAATGGATACATAGTATTACAGTGTTGATATTCACAAAAGTTTTTACGTATTTTACTAGCCTTCAGACGTAGATTCCATTTGGTTTTGTTGAATTTCCTTTACTAAAAGTACTTTTTCACGTTTACGACTTTTCCCTTCGAATCCACCTGAATGTTGTGCATGGGCGAAGGCCAAATTCCGACTGAAAATGAAGAAGGAACTTGGGGTGCACGCCGTTACTGGGAACGGTTTTCGCTTCTTAGAGGATCCCTTTAGCCAACTTAATGATAAAAAACCCCGATCGGAAAACTTTGTTTTTTACAATTTTGGCCGCACTTTTGGATTTCGACGCACTGTACATCTAAGCCGAAATCGGGCAGAAGATGCAACGAAACCAAGAGTTAATGCCAGAATTGATAAAAGCGAAAATGACGAACCTCATATTTTGCTTTGAAATAAGCGTACATCAAACTGGCTGGCACACTTTATATTATTTCACTATGCTGATAAGCTCTGTGAGATAATTTTGGAAAATCCTGTTTAAAATCTGTTTTAATTTCCAAATGGTTTTAGAGTGTCAATATCATATCAATTAATAACATAATGTAAATGGTCTTTGGCAATAAACTACTACTAATAAAGTAGCAATTTATTAATGCAATAACATTTTGTATAATATTAATAGAATGTATATTCTAATAGTGCATAAATAGCGAAAAATCCACATTTAAAATAGTTACTAGAGCGAAGAGTTTGGAAACATACAAAAAAATTTTAGTATGTACAGTGTACATTGCACATAAAAGTCGATGAATCGAAAAAAATACATCGATATATCGATGTATATCGGAAGGTCCAAAACATCGGTTTTATTCGATATATCGAATAGCAAACATCGATGTTTCCGATGCATCCATGTTTTTTTTGCATCCCTAACACAAGCACTTTTTTCGATATCTACTTGGATTGCAGAAAAAAGTATCGAATACAAAAATACTTGGTAAATTGAGAAAATTATCGAGTATGTATTTTGATTTACTTGTATCGATTCATGCCTATGTTTATTACAAAACTTGAAAAATGCTTTAGTGGATTTTCATTTTGAACCGAACCGAACCATTTTTCGGAGTGGTTTTCGGTTAGGTTTTGGCATTTCAAAATAAAAACGGTTCGGTTCGTGGTTCGGTTCGAAGCGCGAAAAAGGCGACGGTTCAGTTCAAAAACCGGTTCGGTTCAAAACCGGTTTGCAGCCCTGGTTTTGGCAAAGAAAAAAACGGGAACAAACTTCTAAGGAACTCTCTCTCGAAAAATAATTTGGGAGCTAAAGTCCCAGGAACTTTCTTACAGAGAACGAAAAAGGAACAAATCTTCTCTGAACTATCTCATAAATTTGTATTCATCATTCAAATATTTTCAAATAACGAATAAATTTTTATTCATCACTCAAGTAATTTTGAATTATGAATAAATTTGTACTCTTCATTCAAGTAATTTCATAGAACGAATAAATTTTTAGTCATCATTCAAGTAATTTCAAATAACGAATAAATTTTTATTCATTATTCAAGTAATTTCGAATGAAGAATAAATTTTCATTCATGATTCAAGTAATACTGAAAAACGCATAATTTTTCATTTTTTGTATGTACATATATAAGCATACATTTGTATATAATACATGAAGGGATTTTTTGTCCAGGTTACCAGATCTGCACCGTTCATGAAAGAGCTCGGGCTATAGAAGTGCTATAAGGTTTTACTTTTTCGAAAAGAGTTGCCGCCTAGTAAAAAATTGAATTCCAAATATTAAAAATAAATAAATAAATTAGTACAATATGGGTATCAATCTATGAAATTATATATGGGTGTCAGACGATAGAGGCCTAAGAACGTTTCAGCTTAAAAATATTCTCAAAAGAATTTTAATTGAAGTGGAATTTAATTCAACTATACACAAGGTGTCGGCCGCTGTGGTGCAGGGGTAAGCAGTGCGCGCTTTCACTCATCAGCACCTGGGTTCAATCCCTGGTCTAAGCAACATCCCAAAAAAAATATAGAAAAAGGTTTTTTCTTAACAGCGGTCGTCCCTCGGCAGGCAATGGCAAACCTCCTTCTGCCATGAAAAATAGCTTCTATTAAAAATACAATCGTCGTTCGGAGTCGGCGTAAAACTGTAGGTCCCTCCGCTTTGTGTGACAACATCAAGGCGCACGCCACAAGTCGGAGGAGAAGCTTGGCCAAACACTAACATATGTGTAAGCGCCAATCTATTATTATTATTATTATAATTATTATACACAAGGTGTATGAAATAACAATATATGGGTGCTAAACTAAAGAGCGTTAAGAAATCTTTAGAAAATTTTTGAGGCGTTTGAAGAGGATTACCACCTGTTAGAAAATATTCAAATTAATTACTTATATTCTAAATGCATTTTGATTTGTGATTTTTCAGCTAAATAATATTATTTTAGGCAACGCAACTACTTCGGGATTTTCCGGACTATTTCGGGATTTCCGAGAATTCTTCGGGATTTTCAGAATTTTTAGGACTATTTCAGGGTTTTCTAGACTACTTAGAGATTTTCGGAAATCTCGGCTCTAAATCGGGATCTGCGGGTCTCCTTCGTAATTTTTGGACTATTTCAGGATTTTCGAGACCTCTTCGGTATTTGTGGGACTAACTCGGTGTTTTGGGAACTGTTCCGGGTTTCTCGAGACTACTTCGAGATTCTCGAAGTTCTCGGGACTATACCGGGATTTCTTCTGGATTTCTGGAAGACAATTTGTCTGAAAACAGGAGTAATCCTGGAAAATCAGGACGACACGAAGATCCCGATATATTCACGAGAACCCCGAAAATATCGAAGTAATCTCGAAAAATCAGAAATAGTCCCAAAAATCCGGATATATTCCCGAGAACCCCGAAAATCTCGGAAGAAGTCCCAAAAATATTGAAGTAGTCCCGAAGATTTTGATTTAGAGCCGAGAACCCCGAAAATCTCCAAGTTGTCTCGAAAAACCCGGAATAGTACTGAAAATCTCGAAGAAATCTCCAAATAGTCCAACAATCCCAAAACAGTCCCAAAAATCCCGACATATTCTCGAGAACCCCGAATATATCGAAGTTGTCCCAAAAATTCCGAAATAGTCCCAAAAATCCTGAAAATCTCGAACCAGTCTCGAAAACCCCGAAATTGTCCCATAAATCCCGAAGTATTCCGGAAAATCCCGATATATTCACGAAAACCCCCGAAAATCTCGAAAACCCCGAAATAGCCCCAAAAATCCCGATATATTCCGGAGAGCCCCGAAACCCTCGGAAGTGGTCTCGAAAAACAGAAATTGTCCCAAAAATCCCGAATTGCTCCCAAAAATCTCTAAGTAGTCCCGAAGATCCCGATTTAGAGCCGATAATACGGAAAAATCTCCAAATATTCTCGAAAAACCCTGAAATAGTCCAAAATCCTGAGAACCCCTGAGAGAAAATCTCGAGGAAGTCACGCAAAACCCGAAATAGTCCCAACAATACGCAAGCAGTCCCAAAAAACCCGATATATTCCCGAGAACCCCGAAAATATCGAAATAGTCCCAAAAATCCCGAAGTAGTCCAGCCATCACGAAATAGTCTCAAAAATCCTGAAAATCTCGAAGTGGTGTCGAAAAACCCGAAATAGTCCCAAAAATACCAAAGTAGTCCCGAAGATCACGAAATAGTCCCAAAATTCCAGAAAATCTCGAAGTAGTTTCGAAAAACCCGAAATAGTCCCAAAAATACCAAAGTAGTCCCGAAGATCACGAAATAGTCCCAAAATTCCAGAAAATCTCGAAGTAGTTTCGAAAAACCCGAAATAGTCCCAAAAATTCCGAATTGGTCCTAAAAATTCCTAAGATCCCGAAATAGCCCCGAGAACCCCGAAAATCTCGAAGTAATCTCGGAAAACCCGAAATAGTACCAAAAACCCGATATGGGCCCGATAACCCTGGGAATACCGAAGTTGTCTCGAAAAACCCGAAATAGTCCAGAAAATTCTGAAGAATCCTCAGAAATCCTGAAATAGTCCAAAAATCCCGAGAACCCCCGAGAGAAAATCTCGATGAAGTCACCAGAACCCGAAATGGTCCCAACAATACGGAATTAGTCCCAAAAATCCCGATATAATCCCGAAGTATTTGCGTTGCCAAAAAGTATATTATTTAGCTGAAAAATCACAAATAAATATGCATTTAAAATATAAGTAATTAATTTGAATATTTTCAAACAAGTGGCAATCCTCTTCAAACGCCATAAAAACATTCTAAAGATTTCATTACGCTCTTTTGTTTAGCACCCAAATATTGTATTTCATACACCTTGTGCATAGTTGAACTAAATTACACTTGAATTACGTGGCAACCCTCTTGAAAATATTTTTATACTGAAACGTTCTTAGACCTCTATCATTTGACACCCATACATTTAAAACAGGTGGCAACCCTTTTTAAAAACCACAAAAATAGTCTGGCTGCTCAAAGTAAAGCTCTCTACTCACTTTTGCTTGACACCCATATTTTAAAACCTATGAAATGAAACCTAGAAATAGATTGTGTGTGTGGGTGCCGGGATTTAATGCCGGGAACTGAACGTCAGGTGGACAGCAAGGCTACCTGACCATTGCAGCATATTTCAAGCAGAGGTTTTCGCAATGAGGATAACTACAGAGCTAGCCCTCACCGAAACGACAATCAATTCAAAATTACACCTATTCCAGGCGGAAATTAAGGCAGTTGCCTCATACAGTATTTCATGCATAAACGTCCTTCGCAGCCGGGTCACAAGGGAATCTAGGGTAATGAAATAGCAGATGAGAATGCACCACCAGTTTTCCCTTGAACAGACAAACTACACTTGTATACTACTTCAACACTTGGACAATGAAATATACAATAATATGATTAGGTAGTTCAGTGCTAGATGGAATGAGTTAACCACCTGCAAAACTGCAAAATTGCATACAACCGATTTTTATTTTACACCCTCTCATACATTATGGTATTTTGCGTTGCCATATGGCAACACGGGGTCAATTCGGGCTAGCGAACA
>NW_016180726.1:0-6614 GCF_001687245.7 Rhagoletis zephyria | reverse complement strand
TCTCTCTCTCTCTCTCTCTCTCTCTCTCTCTCTCTCTCTCTCTGAAACAGGTAACCTTTGTAGCCGAAAGGGGTAGACACAAAAAGGTGGTGACGGTGATAGGACAGAAGCTGAAAGACACATCTCGTCACCTGTAATTAGACCCTCGATCAAAAGAATGTCTGCACCTCTTTTCTTTTTGTTGTCTTCTGGTTAAACACAGAGTGTGTGTCTCAACTAAAACCGGTTTAGCTAGTGTGCTTTGGGAGGATTTAGACAACAAGAAAAGCTTTCTTTACATCAGCAGTTTAAAAGTTGGCGGACAAAAGCGATTGACTGACCACCACCACCACCACGCACGTGCCAAAAGTGCGATCATTAGTGGGTGCCCACAGCAACAGCAACAGCAACACCATCGATTGATCGAAAATGGTTGTATAAGGGAAGAGAAGAAAATGTTATGGAAATGTACAATGTACACACACATCACACTAAATTGTACAATAGACTCACTTACTCAGTCACCTCTCTCTCTCTCTCTCTCTCTCTCTCTCTCTCACTTTCAAGGTGTGATCGCCAAGAGCACTCGCACGACACTCTCCCATTACCTTCACTGCTCTTTAGGAAGCAGGGAAAGGGAAAAATGAGTCGGATGCAGTGGCTATTAATTAGCAATCGAGCAATGACGGATGACCAGCAGCAGCAGCAGCAGGACCTCAGTTGATCACTTTTGGTGGCCCTCAAAGCTGCGGCGGCCGCAGTTTCAGTATTGTGCAAAACGATGATGATAATAATAGCTGCAGCTAAGCGCTCATCTCACTGCCCTTTCTTTTTCATTTTCTCTGAATGATGATCACCAGCAGCAGCAGCAACAACAGCTGAAAAAGATGGCCACCGGCAAAAGCCGAGCTGAGCAATGTTCACTCTGTTGTACAATGCCACACCGATTGGACACTGCCGCTGCTGCTGCTGCTGCTGTGGATTGCCTAATCCTGAAACATTCAAGCCGACAATAACCACACACAGTGGTTATTTTGCTAGGCGTGACACTTTGCACTTGACACGGTCACCAACGGGCTGCTTAAAGTTGTGTGTCGACAATGGACAAAATGATTTCAAAGTTTAACACTGTAAAGTCCTTCTTTTGATAACTGAACTATTGACAGACCGATTTTCAGTGTCTCGAAACTCAACTGTTGTTGATGCTAAGTTTTAGGCGGCTAACTTTTTTTTCAAAAATTTAAAAGCAGATTTTTGACAATTTTCGGTGGTGGTGTATCTGCTGAAGAGAGCTGTTTCACACTTCCGCGATTGATGAGAGTAGTGTTAATGTGCACTTTTTTACCAACAAATTCTGCACATGCTATTTCTGCTGCCATTTGTTTTGTCACACACTCCTGCTAGCTATAAACATACACTTTTAGCACCCGCATGAAAAAGAGAGAGAGAGAGAGAGAGAGAGAGAGAGAGAGAGAGAGTAGAAAAAGAGAGTCACCATGAAAACTTGTACGGTTGTGTGTGAGCACAACAAGGTCACCGTCGCCAGTGATCATTCAGTCAATTCTGAGCACTCACTGACTAACTGACTGACTGTGAGCGCTTGTTTGCCGTAATTACTTGCTGGTAGATGAAAACAGCAGCAAAACGAAATAAATTGAATGACGCAAATGCAAATAAAGTAGCAGAAGCACTACAGTAGAGCAGAAGAAGAAGAAGGAATCTTCTCTTCACTTACTTACACTACTTCTGGTAATGAAACTGTACACTGTACGGCAACAGTTTCGAAGATCAAGGGAAAACACAGTTTTCAATGGTAGGGAAGAGAGGCAAGGCAAGGCAAAGCAAGGCTGAGATTCTTGAGTGGAAGCCAGCACTTGTAGCTGCTGACTGACAGAGGCTGACAGACAGACAGGCAAAGAGTCATCTGAAGAAGGCTGAAGAGCACTTACACTAAAAATCCCTTAGCAAAACAGCTCTGGTAGCAACAGTAGATGTGCCTCTGTGTTTGGTGATTCAGTGCAAATGAACCAAGACAGTCAGTAGAGAGCACCAGATTGAAATGCACCAGACAGCAGAAAAATGAAAGCCCACCACTGTACTGCTGTGTGCGCGTTGGGTAATTAATATCGCACTAATTAGATGGGCAATTTTATGCAGTTGAGCCTGTTCAGCACAGTAGTAGCTGGTGATGATAAAAGTGAACACAAAAAGTCTGGTGATAAAAGGGATGGGTAGGCAAGTGATTTGTCTTATCGACAAAAGCAGCAGCAGCACTAGCAGCAAATGATCAGTTTGGACAAGTGTTAAATGAAATCAAGTAGTATGTTGTCAGCTTTGTGTGCTCTAGTTTTGCAAAAAAAGTGCTCAACAGTTGACAAATTAATCAAATCTCAGGCATGCAAAAGCATTATTGAATCATTAGATCTAGAAAAGAAAGTTTTTACTGGAGCATTTCAAACTGTGTGCATAGCTTTCATTTCCATCTGGCACCAAACTGTGAGAAAAACGGTGAAATTCCAAGTTCACAAGTTCACCGCCGGTGAGAAAGTTCGGTGAGTGAAACTTCAGTTCAGTGCCAGTGTTGCCAGTTGGTGACAATACTGGTTGGTTTGAAAGTGCACAGTTTGAAATGAGACACTCAACAATTCAAAAGTACAACAAAAGTTAATTAATTTCATTACGCTTTCTCTCCCTCAAAAGATCTATGTTATCGATGTGACAAAAGTGAAATCGCTACACTAGTGGAAGACAACAACTCACCCCAACTGTTAGCTGCAAAAAGTACTCACTCGCTCCTGATCGTTCGGTAATAATATCAAGTGCCCAAGTTAGTAGCACCGCCGTTTTTGCTGTTGTTCTAGTGAATGAAGAGGTGTGCACGGCGGAGAGGCAGCGAACCGTGAGTGATCAAGTGACTGCGTTTGTTTTGGCAGTGTTGAAGAAGATACACAGCACACAAAAACTAGTGTACACTTTCCTCCTTCTTCACTTCACTTCAGAGGACAGTGCACTAAATCAGTGTTTGCAGTGGTAGTAGTAGTAGTATCAAAGTTGGTGGTGCGACTTCTTCGATTCCTCTCTTTTCACCTCTCTCTCCCTCTTTTCCCTTCACCGACCTTGTGACCTCGTTGTTAACACCATTGAAAACAGTAAAAAATCAGTGAAAATCAGAACAGAAAGCACACAAGTTTTTTTCGCTGTGTTCTCAGCGAGTGCTAAACTGCACCACTGCACTGAACCAGAGAGTGTCAGTGACACTGACTGCTGCTTCGTCCGAGCACACAATGCTTGTTCGCTGATAATTGACTTTAATTTGGGCTGACAGACAGACAAAAGTAGTCTGCCAGTGGACAGTGGACACTGAAGATGGTCATTTTTGTGAGTAAAAGATGACAAAGAAAATGACGAAGAAGTTCAGCCTAAGTTTCATGTTCAGCAGCCTTTGGTGTGTCAATTAAGAAGAGGGGAGAGGCACAAGCACTTGCCAGAGTACAAACGATTGACACTGCGCAACTTACTGTGAGATGTGACTGACTGACTGAACATTAGCATTATACACCAGCTCGGTGGTGACAGACAGACAGGCAGAACAGACTTGTCTTTAATTCAAAATGTACAGGGAAAAAGATGAAGAAGAAAGAGAAGGAGGAATCATAGAGCATCAGGCGTCAGGCAGAGTCAAGGCCACTGCTCAATGATCGGTAATTGGTAAGTGGCAAGTGGTAAATGGTGGTGAGTGCACTTTCCAGAAGAGGAGAGGGAAAGTGGATCAGTGGAAAAAGTGCAATCGGGAAAGTGTGCTGAAAGATGTCTTTAAATACGACTGACAAAGAGATTGAGGATAAAGAAGGAGAAAGAGGATAAACTTGGTCGTTGCTGTTGGCCAAATCGGTCATACTTCGATTGGAGCTCACTGTTGTTTGCATGTGTCAATGTCAACAGCGATGGATGATGCGGCTGCTAACTGAAAGCACACACACAATAAATGAGCACAAAAGAAGAAGATGCGAGGAAAAAATATCTCACAAGCGCGCATTTTCATTACTTTTGCCTAGCTAGTGTAATTGTACTCCTTTTTACATCATTGATTGGCAAATCGGTACCAGTGGTAAAGTGGTGATTGTTGCCAAAAACTGTCCGCTGTTGCGTTGTGTGCCACCACACACACACACAGACATTGCAGCAATAGGACATGCTTGGAGACAATTAATTGAATTAGTCGAGCGAGGTAATCGGTGTCGAATGGAAGAACAAGTAGAGTACAGTAAGACACGCGACCAACCAGTGACAGCTAACAGTGTCAAGTGATCCATAACGGTAAGTTATGGGCAAAGTTAAGTAAAGTGGCAGTACAATCACTCTTAATTAGTTGTCCTGATGTAGAGGAGAAAGAAAAAGAAAAATTGGAAATTTGCAACAAGAACAATTTCTTTTCTCCATCACACATTGCTCTAATTGAGACTGCTGCAATAATTTAATTAACAACATTTTGAGGATTTTACTAAAACTTAAATTCTTTCTAGTATAGTAAAAATGAGCAGCTTCTAATGACAGCTCTTTTCTATCCAAGTTTTTTTTGTGGTTGCAGAAGTGAGGAAGGCTCTAATTTAAAGCTTTCGTTTTGAACACAAAAAAATTGTGGACGTCTGTTTACTCTATGTGAGTTCTCGCCAAATGATAGACTACTGAGTGAAAACAAAATCTGAAAAAAAGCAGAAGTCTGCTTGGGAAAGTGGCAATGTGCTGATCAGCCCGAGCTGTCTGAGCAGACAACTTCTTTGTCAAACAGGCAGACAGACACTCTCCAGTGTCAATAAAAGTGGTGGTGGTGATGAAAAAATATTCGAGCAGATTTTACAAGCCTATAGCAGACAGACAGGGAAAAGAACCACTGCCTGTGAGACAGTGATCGCCAGTGAACGACTGTCAGGGGGAAAAGAGAAAGGGAGAAAAGAAAGACAACAAAAATTGTAGACTCCACCAAAGTTCACAGTGCACAGCAGTCTTTTATTCCAGTGTGTGGATGTGCAGTGAGTTTAGAGGATTAGCCAAACAGTGGAGATGCAGGCCAATTTTTGCTGTCGCTTTGTAGGTCGATTGACATGCAAAATCAGCCTCACTTTCTGCCTGGCTGTCCGCTGCTGATAATGATTTTTCCCCATCTTCAGAAGAAGAAGATGAGAATGAGATGAAGAAGTAAGCTTGAGAAGAGCTTTCAGCTTGGACTTCAGCAAAGCACTGTCTTGCATCCATTTCATAGGGGAGCAGCAATGCAAACAAGAGCAAAAGCAGGAGCAGCAATTTCCCGTTTTGTTGTCTGAAGTCTACTCCACTCAACAAACTTTCCACTTTCCACTTTGCATTCTACACTGCNGGCAACCCTGGTCACGATCTACCGAACGGGATTCGCGTATTAACGAAACTTGCCACCGCATGGCGGTGACGCTGCCGTTGCTTCTCTCCTTCTCTCTCTCTCTCTCTCTCTCTCTCTCTCCCTATCATTGCGAGCATTTGGCTGCAAAGGGGGCAACAAACAAAGAATAAAGTGCAGCGGCAGAGGCAATTACAAAATGCCAGAGCGAGACTCAAGCGAGACTGCACTGAAAACGGCAAACAGTGCAGCAGCCATTTCAATTGTTCAGTAGGCAATTGGCATCGATGATGAAAAGGAGAAAAGAAGGAAAAAGAAGGAAAAGTGGGAGGTGGAATTGCCTGCTCAATTCAACAGCCCAAAAAGCGAGCTGGACGGTGTCACCCTAATGAGGTCAGCAGCACCTGTTCCTCAGTCGGTCGGTCATTTGCATTGTGGTGTCCACAATGACACACCGTCTACTTCTCTACTTTTGCCTCAGAGTTTCAGTCCTCCTCCTCTATTTCTTCCTCTTCTCTCGCTCTCTTTTTTCCGTCAACAGCACAGGGAATGGAGTGTTCAGTGGCTATTTATAAACGCCACTTGAAAAGTACAGGCCACTTTTCCCTTCCTCAGTTCCTCAGTCATTCACGTGTCCTGCTGCACTAATATTTATCCTTCAAATCGGTGGCAGAAGTAGCAACAGCAGCAGCAGTAGTAGTAAGTTGTTGTCCATGTTTGTGTGTGTGTGCACTCATAGCTGAGTGACTGACTGAAACTGTCGGTCGTTAGCTANCATTGTGGTGTCCACAATGACACACCGTCTACTTCTCTACTTTTGCCTCAAAGTTTCAGTCCTCCTCCTCTATTTCTTCCTCTTCTCGCTCTCTTTTTTTCCGTCAACAGCACAGGGAATGGAGTGTTCAGTGGCTATTTATAAACGCCACTTCATCTACTTGAAAAGTACAGGCCACTTTTCCCTTCCTCAGTCATTCACGTGTCCTGCGCTGCACTAATATTTATCCTTCAAATCGGTGGCAGAAGTAGCAACAGCAGCAGCAGTAGTAGTAAGTTGTTGTCCATGTTTGTGTGTGTGTGCACTCATAGCTGAGTGACTGACTGAAACTGTCGGTCGTTAGCTAACTGACTGGAAGTTGGTTCCTCCAAGTTCCCAAAGGTAGAGAAAAAAAAGTGAAAACGTGCATTGTCTTTTTACTATGTGTAAGTAGCTACTTTTCGGCAGTAGCCGAGAAGCTATCATTACACTGCACATTTTACATTTTCC
>NW_016180725.1:5992-6614 GCF_001687245.7 Rhagoletis zephyria | reverse complement strand
AAGGAGGTTTCGCTATGTTGAATTCGAATATAAATGCAAGCGCTAAATGCGTTTTCGGAAGCGTCCGAAAATCCATGTAATTGAATGGCCTTCGCGGGCGAGAATTGTACCCACCGGGGGATGCTTATCTCACTAATTGCTGGGAGAGCTTCGCGAAAGGCGTTCCATTTGTTGAATGATACAGGTTTTACATGTTCGTCCCAGTCCGTTCCCTCCATCCAGAGTTGTTGGAGAAGAATTTTGGCTAGTATCATTATGGGCGATAGCCACCCTGCCGGGTCGAACAATTTCGCTACCGCCGATAATATTTGTCGTTTGGTCGTTGAGTTTGTGTCGGATCTGGGGTCATACGTATACGAAAANCTATATGAAAATGAATCTGTCAGAGCGTTCCACCTTATTCCAAGCGTCTTTGTCGAGCTAGCGTCTTGGAATTTGAGGAAGTTCGCATGAAGAAGCTCCGAATTGATTCCAATATTTTGGGATGGTTAGCTGTTATTTTCTTCAGCGGGAAACCTGCGGACTTAAGCGCTTCGATTACTTGGGTCATTGTTTCGAGAGTGGACTGTATGTCGTGGCCGCCTGACAGTATATCATCTACATATGTTTCTCGTAACAAGGC
>NW_016180725.1:0-5977 GCF_001687245.7 Rhagoletis zephyria | reverse complement strand
GAATTGATTCCAATATTTTGGGATGGTTAGCTGTTATTTTCTTCAGCGGGAAACCTGCGGACTTAAGCGCTTCGATTACTTGGGTCATTGTTTCGAGAGTAGACTGTATGTCGTGGCCGCCTGACAGAATATCATCTACATATGTTTCTCGTAATAAGGCATTGTAAGAGAGAGGAAATTCACTTTTACAGTCTTCAGCTAATTGCTGCAATGTTCTGATGGCAAAGTACGGTGCGCAGTTCACGCCGAACGTCACCGTTTTTAATTTAAAGTCTTCGAGTGGCGACTGTGGAGATCTGCGAAAGAGGAGCCGTTGAAAGTCTTGGTCTTCCTCAGAGACGAGGATTTGGCGGTACATTTTTTCAATGTCGCCATTAAAAANATCTGCGAAAGAGGACCCGTTGAAAGTCTTGGTCTTCCTCAGAGACGAGGATTTGGCGGTACATCTTTTTAATGTCGCCATTAAAAACGAACTTATAGAGTCGCCATTGGAGGATTATTACCATTAAATCGTTCTGTAGAGTGGGACCTGTGTGGAGTACATCGTTTAGTGAATTCCCAGAGTGGGATTTTTTTAGAGGCGTTGAAGACGACTCGCACATTTGTCGAGTTGCTGTCGGGTTTTAAGACAGCATGGTGAGGCAAATAGAATGAGAAGTATTTTCCATTTTTAATAATTTCTAGGGGTGAAGTTCGTGTCATGTGATCCATAGTCACATACTCTTCCAAGACGTTTGAGTACTGGGTTCTTAATTCTGGTTTCTTCTCCAGGGTACGCTCCATGCTGACATACTGTTGTTGTGCTGCCAACCGAGTATGACCTACAGCTATTTTTTGCGGGAAATCCTCCTTAGATGGGAGCTTGACTTCGTAACGTCCATCTTCTCTACGGGTGGTGGTTCTCTTTTATAGTTCTTCGCAGTATTTATTCTCCTCTGTCAAAGTGGGGGCTTGAATGACTTCTTCCTGTTCCCAAAACCTTTTTAAGAGTTCGTTGAGGGATTCATCTGGAGATTCTGATACCTGAGTAGAGAACGTAGCGATTTGTTCGACAACTGGTCCATTTAATATCCACCCAAAGATTGTATTTTGAGCTATTAGGCTTCCAGCGACATTACTTTGTAGTCCTTGGATGATCTATGCGGGCCGGTGCAAAACAATTTGGATCTGCCAAATTGAGCGAGGAGTACTCTTTCAGGTCTGTATAGGTCACCTTGAATGAGGGCAAGAATTGGGTAAGCTTTGGGAGAATTATCGCTTGAGTTGCGATTTGAAACTGCAAGTCCGCTGAACAAATTGTCATTGTGCAGGTTTTGTTAGCGTTTTGGACTACCCGTCCACCCATACCCAAAATCTCATATTTTGTGTTGTTTGTTGGTAGACCCAGCAGCCTTTGGATGCGGGACGATACAAAGGTTTTTTGGAACCCTTGATCTATTAACGATCGAACTGGAAACGTTTCACCTTGATGTAAAACGGGTACAATTGCGGTGGGGAGCAAAGTTTTCTCCCTACTACTAGCAAAATGTGAAAATACCTTGTCATTTTGGCCTGTGTTCTTTGGAGTTTGCTTGGAGGTTGAGTGGTTGTCAGGGTCGCAATTCGCTTGAGGCGACGCCTGTGCCTGGCTTATCCTTTGCCGAGCACCGGATTTTGATGATTGGGGCTTAAACTCATAACGTAGGAGTGAATGGTGGCGTTTTTGGCAATACACACATGTGAAGTTGCTTCCGCGTTCACCTTCCGTATGCGAGAATGCCAGACAGTTCCTACAATATTTGTTGTCCTTAATAACCTTGTTACGATCTTGGACGGAGAGTTCTCTAAATTTTACACAGCTCATCATCGAGTGGTTTGAGTTACAGAGCTTACAAGATACCTGCCTCTTTTGCTGCGTATGGAATGCACGGGTTTTGTTTTTGTAGCTGAAGGAGTGATTAGCGGGAGTTGACGACCTGGGAGTGTGATTCAGAATGGGCTTCTGGTTAGGTTTATTCGGCCTATACGTACCAAGCCGCTCTTCCACTTCATACCGGGTTGTCAAAAATTTGTCCATTTCTGAAAAAAGAGGCAGTTCTTTTCTAGAGTCTAGAGATTGCTCCCATAACGTGAGTGTTTCGTCTGGGAGCTTCGAGGAACCGAGATATATTAACATCGGGTCCCAACCTTCTGTGGCAACGCCGTTTGCATTCAATACTGAGAGGCAATTGTTAATAATACTTTGGATCTCTTGGATCTTTTCACCATTTTCCGAATTTAGGGGTTGGATGCTAAATAGGGTTTTAATTTGGCTATCAACGAGAATCCTGCGATTCTCGTAACGCGATTTTAATGCGTCCCACGCCAATTAAAAATTTTGGTCGTTTAACGCATAATTTTTTATAATAAGGGCTGCCTTCCCGCGAGTTTTTTGCCTAAGGTGGTAGAGTTTCTGAGCTTGAGACAATTTTGTGTGTGCTATGTATATCGCTGTAAATAAGTCCCGGAACGATGGCCAATCTTCGTAGCTTCCATAGAAGATTTCTGTGTCGCAGGCAGGCACCTTGAGGTAATTCTGGGGAGCGGTCGACATCCGCGATTCTGGATCCGGTGGGTTGTTTCCAGTGGCTGATTCTGTTGAAAGATTGCTGATAAGTTCATTTATCCGCAATCTGGTGCTCATGGACGAGTCGATGCAGGTGTCATACTTCGCTTCGCACGCTCTTCTTGTTTTTTCATCTATTCCACTTAATTGCGCTGCTTCGTTTGCATGGTTCACTATGTCCACGAGTTTATCCAGTTCTCCCCGATACGTCTTCAGACCTGTTTCCGTTTGGTCACTTTCGCGGACATTCCACCACCTTGTGCAGAATTTTTCAAGTTTTGAGACTTCAAAGAGGAACTTTTTGTGAATGTGGATCAGTTCCTCTTCCTCGGCTTGGGATTTCGACCGTGTTCTTATGCCCTGTGGGGCCTGTAGACCTGTGGGTTTATCTTGTTTTTCGTCAGTCATTGCGTTGTAGTATTAGGGATTTTAAATTGTACTGAGTTTTTAATCAATAATTTATACTAAAATTTTAATAGTTGTTGAGTTTTGACCCACTGTATTTNCAAATTTTAATAGTTGCTGAGTTTTGACCCACTGTATTTTTATGCGAGGTATTTGAGCGCTTGTCCTACTGTGCCGTCTGAGTACAGTAACCTTATGTATGCATGTATGTATGTATTCCAACGTTAATAAATATTTTGCTTTGAGAGCGAAGCAAAGTGGATTTGTTTTTCACCCCCGGTCGCTCAGCGCTAATTATGTGCGACTGTGAATATGTGTATGTACATACGTACATGTACACTTTGTTCAGCCGTTAGCCAAGAGTATTTTTTATATTTACGTGTGTACGAACGTATATACACGGCGACCAGCGGCTAGTGATACCAGCTGTACCAACCAGTATACATATATTTGATTTAAATATTTACTTATGTCGTTGTATACTAGTGCCCGCCAAACACTTTCCTGGGAAACGAACTATATTCGGCATTTCACATTTACACAATCGGCTTCTTACACGTACACTATCCGAACGTCAACAGAAAGAGTAGAAGAGCAACAAATTTTATTTAGTTGCATGCAAATAATAGGCGAAGCAGGTTGATGACGCATTATTGTTGAAGAAAGTAGGTACACTGAGCAGAGTGAATGAATATTCATTCAAAAACTTTATAACACAATTTTTCGTACATACACCCCTAGAAATAGGTATGTATATGGTACCAAGTCGTGCTTTTTCTTCATATTAAAATAACTTTGTGAATTATGTTTTTTTTTAAATACCAGACTAGTCCTCAATTAAAACATACAATATGTTTTTTTATTTATCTTGTGGTTTAATCGTTATTTTAAATTGTTCTTAAATGTCAAGTTTTACCTAATTTTAAAATAAATATATATTAGATATAGAAAATTTTAATTTTATTTCTACTTGAAATCAACGAAATTTTCTTTTAATATTCAGAGTACTCGAAGCACGTTATCTTTTTTGCTCAGAAATCCACACCTAAATTATAAAATAATAATAATAATTTTGTACAAGACATATAAAATTTTACCAACTTTTTCCTTTCTTAGGGCCGTTAACTTTCATTATATGTTTCTATGTTGTTTAGATCTAAAAAATAGCGCACAATGAAAAAAACATACCAAAGTTTTTATAATAANCAATTTCACCAACTTTTTCCTTTCTTAGGGCCGTTAACTTTCATTATATGTTTCTATGTTGTTTAGATCTAAAAAATAGCGCACAATGAAAAAAACATACCAAAGTTTTTATAATAATTAATAAAACACAGAAATTTTTTTCCATGCATTACCACCAACACATTCTCATTTTTTGTTTCATAAGGTCGGTGTTATGCAGACAAACTTTTGTTTGCCAAATTAAATGGCGGCTGCTTAGTTTGGTCGGAGGTGGTTATGTCGAGTTTGGCACAGGGTTGCACGTTCATTATTGTTTTCATGGCTATTGCCAACACGAAATGAGAATTTCAGATGTACATAACGCGCAAAATTTAAAATTTTTGTATATGACAACACCGAATTTGCTGCAGTTTGACCAAACAAAATTAGTTTGCTGTGAGAGTCGCCAAACTCGCTCTCTCCGAGTTTGTTGCAACAACAATTGCACGCAGTTTGCCAAACAAAATTTCTGCATAACACCGACCTAAATTATACATTCTCATTTTAAGACTTTTCTCTTTTTGGCGGGCACTGCTGTATACATACATACATGCAAGATAGTGAGATTGATATTGTTAGGCTGGTACGAAAAAATCGAAATTTTAAGTGCGACGCTGATTGGGTTTAACACAAAATCGTTAGCCTAAATTTGCGTCTTATTTATGCATATATGAAATGTACAAATGAGTCAAGAGGGAAAGATTTTTATATACATATGTATATATATATGTAGCCGTACTGTTTATTGAGTATATATGCACTACTGTATATAATCACGGTGGAGAGAATACAGAGGTGGCGCCGATGACGATACCGCTACTCGGCTCTCAGTGATTTTGACAGAATCAGCTGTTTTGGTGACGTCATAGTAGAGAAGACAGCAGTAGTGATGTGCTGAGTCAATACTTTTAAGTACCCAATACTCTCGATACTCGGTACCGAAACATTTAGGTTTCGAATAAAAGCGCACATAGGCCAAATATATGGAAAAAACGCCTAACAAAACCCGAATGTAAGAGCCAATAGAGCTTTTTTACTGATTCAAATGAAAGATGTATATATGTCGGTTCGATGCCATAATACAGAGAAACCCTTACTTGTTTGAAGCATTTTTGTTCCAACTGAATCGGACGATATCATTTTTGTAGGCCTGGGACAGATTCTGTAACTAGTTAACGACAATTTTCGAATCGGTATCGTTTTTGTCGACGTTTGATATCAAATATTTCTAAGTCAACAAGTGCGATATCGATCCGAAACTTGTCGCTAACTGGCTACAGAATCTCTCCCCTGAAAGGCTTCTTCATCCGTCAAAGTATTATTCTTGAACCTTGGATCGACTAAGGTTAAAACTGATAAAATAATATTTTTCTGTGGCGATAAGTTCACGTGTTTTAGCCGATATCATATAAATTAGTAATGAAAGTTTTTTCTAAACCTGAAATGCATATAATGGCGAGGGTTTAATGTAAATAATCGGTATCGGATACCGAAATCTTTTTTAAGTATTGGGTACCGAGTATTGGGGACAATTCAGCACATCACTAGTCGCTCTCAGTTGTCAACTCTACGATGACGTCACGCTAAAATTACTCTCACGAATTCTGCTGCAATCGGCGCAATCTTGTATTCTATCATTCTTGGTATATAATTATGTTTGGTGGACTTTTTGTTTTTTCACACTCCTGCCTCAGCGCGTCTGACAACAGCTAGCGATATATATATTAGGGCGGGTCGATTTAAAAATCGCTCATTGCTCTGTGA
>NW_016180724.1:4566-6615 GCF_001687245.7 Rhagoletis zephyria | reverse complement strand
AATGAAGGCGAAAATTTAAACATTAAAAAATGTCATGAAATATTAAAAAAAAAATATATATATGAAAAATTCAGTACTTTTTAAGTAGGCTTTTCATCATCAAATTTTCATAAAATTTTGTTTGCATTATTTGCAGTCGCCAAAAATTGCAGTAACTAGTCAATTTTGCTCAGTTTTAGCACTAAAATATTTTCCTTATGTTTTATAAGGTGAACATTAGCTTTATCTTGCTAGCAACTTATCGAACTGATTAAAATGTAAACAGAGCGAAAAAGAGAAAAATTGTAGATAACAAACCCAGAAAAGTGCTATATGGTATAAATTGGTGACTAAGTAAATCAGGGTGAACCACTTAACAGCAAACATCACCAGAGCCTTTTAAAGCAAAAATGTTTTTTTTTGCATGAGATAGGCATTAAAAGGAATTTTCCAAAACATAAAAAAATATTTTTAACAGTTATCAAAATTCTTTAATTAAAAATGAACACATAAATTAGTATCTAAGTAATTCTAGAGAAATGCGACATTGCCCATATTTCATTCAAAAAGGGTTGCCATACAGAATTTTTTAACCAAAAAAAAATGTAAACTCGTATCAAATAAATTGTTAACACATCTCAGCAATAAAAAAGGCTATAAAAATTAAAATATCAAAAAAGGAAGTGTTTATCAAAAGCTATATTATTGTATGAGCGCAGTTTTAAAATGATGAAGGAATTGGATATTAAATATACAACTCAGTTACCAACTTAAGCGCGAGGAAACTTCCTCCTTCTTTTATAGAAGAGTTGCAATGTTTACAAACAAAATCCCAAATACCATTTCAAATGTAACAATAAAATTCGCATTGAAAACCAAGAATGGAAAATAGCCGTAAAATATCAAGTTTCAGTTTTCGATCATTGCTAAATC
This sequence comes from Rhagoletis zephyria, assembly GCF_001687245.7. NCBI lineage: Eukaryota > Metazoa > Arthropoda > Insecta > Diptera > Tephritidae > Rhagoletis > Rhagoletis zephyria. Next base: position 5,703 of record NW_016180724.1, on the reverse strand, counting down.
GTTATGTTTTGAATTTTAATTTTTTTCATCAAGAATAATCGTTATACATATTTGTATTTTTATTTCCTCGGTAAAATTTAATCGCTATTTTCTACTTTCCTTTGTTTTTGATCATTTTTAACGGGACTGAGATTTTATGACCGGTTTAAATTTTATAAGATATACAAAATGAAATCTGAAAATAACGCTTATAATATGGTCGAAAAATATAAATAAAAGATAACGATACAAAATTTATCGGAAAATAAGAAATAATAAAATAACGGTTAAATTTGATCGGAAAAATAGCAATCCAATTTCAACGGTTAAACTATGATTTTTATTATAAAGATCTTAAGCATTAAGATCCCAGTTGAGAATTGCTAACGAATGCTTTTTTGCATGATGGTCAGCTTTTTTTAACTGCGACGCCAGCCGCAAATAATCTTGAAAATAAAGCTGCATGATTTTAATCCATCTGATCACAATTTTTACAGAGGGATAGAGTTTCCTTTAATCCTCTTAACTACTACTTAGGCTCGGCAGGCCCCAGGTTCGATTCCAGGGTCCGCAGTTTATTCGATCGCCACATTAATCTCAATTCGGTCCACCCTTTGTACTCTGTATAAATAGTCTTCACAGCTTTCCACCTAGAACCCACTTCTAAACATCTTTTTTAGGTTTGGGTTTCGAATAGTATCTGTTAGTTCGAGCCACATTTTTATAAAATAAAATAACACACAAATTTTTGTCTGAAAAACATTCCAAATACATATTTAAAAAAAATCACCATGTACAGTTCTTATTTTTTGTTAAATATTTGCAATGTTTTTCAAGTTAAAATTTATCATATGGTTCATGCTTTAACAAAAACCACATAAGCCAAACTTTCAAACTATATAGAGAATTTACAAAAATTCAACAAATTTTCATCTAAATTTTGAACTTTTTCGCGTATGCAGGTACATCGGTTATGTAATTCTAGTAAAACAAGTGCAAGTTTTAACCGACTAAAAAGTCTCGTTGATTTTCAATGATCTTTTTATACCCGAGCGCACTTGTGCACAAGGGTATTATAACTTTGTTCACATAACGGTTGTTTGTAACAGGCAAAACGAATCGAGATAGATATAGACAAATGTATACATAAATGATCAG
>NW_016180724.1:0-1895 GCF_001687245.7 Rhagoletis zephyria | reverse complement strand
AAAAAAAAACTAATTTAAAAATGTAATTTTCATTTCGTAAAATTGTGTTTTTATACAAGTAATATTTAGTTCCTTCAAACGATGTATTCAATGTACATACATCATGAAAATTTTGTACAAAATTCCTTAGGCGCCGAACGCCGCCGCCGCCGCCGCCGCCGCCGCGCCGATATTTTCGTAACTCGGCGGCGGCGCGTGAGGAATGACAAAAAACGGCGGCGGCGGCGGCGTGGCTCGGCGGCGTATACCTCTAGTACGAATGGGCAAGAAGAAGTAGTGAGAAAAAAAACACTAGCAAATGTGAAACGATCTGAACTGCTAAGTGCTGGCTATGGCAGAGGACCTTCAGTATACACACATTATACATATACATACTTATGTAGTTTGTATGTATGTGTATATGTACGAATTGACCTATGTGAGTATGCGCTTTACATACATTTATTTAACTTGAGATCGCATAGCTCCAAAAGGGAAGCAAAAACAATCAATACACACTTGCAAAAACCACAGAGAAAAAATAAAAATTAAATAAATAAATACATAAATAATAAAATAAATTGAAACAAAAAAGCATATGAAACAAAAAATAAAAGAAAAATTAGATAATAAAAATTTAAATAAAGTAAAAACTGACAAAAACAAAATAAAAAGCAGCACAAATATAAAGTTAAAATAAAAAATTTAAAAATAACACTATAAAGTTAAAATATAAAATTACATAATTCAAAGGTATACAATTTAAAAAAATGTATATATAAAAAAGTGAATGAATAAAAAATATTTAAAAAATATAATAGGAACCCAACAAAAACTAAAATAAAACAATAAACAAATAAAATAAATTGAAAAATAAATTAATTAAAAATAATTAAAAAAATAAGTGAAGAATAATAAAAAAGCAAACATTAAATAATCAAAATACTATAAAAAATTAAATACGTTAAAAAATAACATTTTATTAAGAAACCATAAAACAATAAAATAAAACGTAGTAAGACAAAAAAAATAAAATTAAATTAAAAAAAATTTAACAAAATAAATAAAAAGTTTAAACAAAAAATTAAGTAAGTGAATAAAAAAGTTAAAATAAAATCAAAACAGTACAAAAAAATAAATAGTTAAAAAATGGGTACGACCCTGTGACTAATTGGTTAGAGGTGCGTACGACCACTCCATAAGACCTGAATATGATCCCTGGTCCGAGCAACATCGTAATTACAACAAGTTTTTTCTAATTGTGGGTCCCTCCATTTATTTTCTTTCAGATAAAATTCTAAAGTGCATATTCATAACACTCAAAATAAAAACACAAAAAGTAAGAGAAAAACAATAAAACTGAACTTTAAGAAATAAAACAAAACCAAAATTCAAACAGTTAATGAGAGTAAGATATTCATTTAATAAAGATATTAAATTTAAACGTCATAAAACAAAATACAAAATTAGATAAAGTAATATCAAATAAAGTAGAATAAAAAAATTAGTAAATGACTTAAAAAAAAAATAAAATACATTTCACCAAAAATTAATAAAAAAATTAAATTGAATATTTTAAAAGGAAAAATAAAAGTCCTTAGTAGCTATATTTTTATAAGTAAAAATAAAATTGCGTAGTAAAAAGTTTATACGTATATATATTGAAACGGTGAAAAAATTAAATAGTTATCGAAAGATATAGAAAATAAAATACATGCGAATAAAAAATAATATACAAAATAAAAAAAAATACATATTTGAATATTATTAAAAAAAATCTTTTCTGGTCTAAAATTTACAAGAATTTTTCGTACCGATTACTTACATATGTATGTGATTTGTATGTACATACATAAATTCAAGCGCAGTATAAAATTCAAAACCCTACCAAAAAAGAAATCTGAAAAAATTCTTGC
>NW_016180722.1:0-6615 GCF_001687245.7 Rhagoletis zephyria | reverse complement strand
ACATAGCCCCCATACCTTAAGGTAAGACGTATTCTACGTCAAAACAAAATTTTATTTTTTATTTTTATTGAATGAATTTTTTTGTCCCATTTGATCTTCAAATGACCCCCCGAAGCTGAGGTTAACGGACCTCGGATTCGGATTCAGCGAATCTAAAACCCAATATACATATATGAATTGAATGAATTTTTCCCTTCTTGACCTTCTGCTGACCACGAATCTAACGTGATGGAGACTAACGGACCTCGGATTCGCATTAAGCGCATCGGCGTAGCCAGAATGAAATTTAGGGGGGGGAGGGCTCGACCCTATTATTCATTCAGGGTACTATTTTATGTATATATAAGGAAAATTTGAAAGTTAGGGAGGGGGGGATTTGTAATGAATTTACCATTCTCGGTTTTTGTGATNCATGATTAAGCGTATCGAAAAACACATGTATCCCATAGGTTTGGTTTAATATACATACACTTTTTTTTATAAACCTGTGTAATATACAGAATTATTTCAAAATCTCGATTTTATGGGAAAACGCTATCAAAGTTTGAATGATACATATCTTCGCCATTGCTGCAAAGTTTAGTCAACTGTTAGACTGAACATATTCTAATCATGATGCTTATGAATTGTATCACGAAATCTCCAAAAACGTGAATTTTGATTTACATCTCTATAATTTTAAACGTGCGATATATGTACATTAGAGTGGTCCAAAAAAGTTTTTTAGTGATAGGGGCTGGGGCACTTTCCAAAATTTTTTGTCTTGCCGAAAGACATGCTGGTATCAAACCTTACGTTTCTAAGTATAAATTTAGACGATGCTCATGATGCTTATATTTTACCCTAGAAATATTGTGTACATATAGTAACCACACTTCTAAGTAAGAATATTTCTAATTTAAATGATATATTAAAATATCAAAACAGTAGCTTTTTATAAAAATCACCAATATTATGGAAAGTTTCACAGCGATCCAGTAGCGCATTTCAAGGTCACTAAGTAAGTAAGAAAACTGAAAGTTGGTATAGATATTACAAATATGAAAAGTGAAATGGTACTCTTTTTTATAAAGCAATCGCATATCTGGCTAGTATATTTCAGGATGAATGGATAAGGATTGAGCCAAGAGCTTGTGTGAGGAAATCCAATTTTTGGCAGCCAATGTCAGTTACGCCGTTTTGCAGAATGGCCATACGCGGTTTTGTACTTTAAACGACGATATGTAGCTTGTTTTGCTTTTGTATTATCACACCGTACGACAGTGCGACATGTTTGAGGTATCGTTGGAAAGGTCTTGCAGAATATGTGGAGCAAATGTATTCAAGCTTCGAAATCGATTAGCCGGATTCTTAACAAGTAAGAAAGTCTAAGTTCGGGCGGAGCCGAGCATTAAATACCCGGCGCAAGTATTAAATATATGATTTTCACCTTTCCGAAAGCTACCGCTACATGGTAAGCCGGGGTGTATCAATTTTAAGTAAATTAGCGTCCTAAAATTTAGAAATATTGAAGTTTTAAGCATTTATGTGGCCTCAATTTTAGTCCGATTGCAATCATTTTCAGCGTTTTGCTTTTATGTGGCAAGCACAATAACCTTACCGAGTTGGGTACAAATTGGTACAACAGTTACCGAGATACATATATGTATGTGATCATAAGTGGGCGGTGCCACGCCAATTTTTTTTAAATATTATCATAAACGTAATTCTTGGTAAAGAATTGTTGCAAGCATCAATTTCGACTAAATTAGCTTTAATATTTACTGATTTATTGAAGATTTCGTATCTCTCCAAATTACCGTTATATGGTAAAACGTTTTTTTTTTTGCTTTTGCCGGTTTTAGGGGGGTATTTGGGTACACCCAACATACTTAGTGTTATTCTATAGGCCAATACCTTTCAAACGATACCTTATATATTGAATTCCGGCTACGAGTTGGAAAGATATAGAGCTAAATTGGTTTTGGTTGATGTCTCCGCTACGAGATGCTTTGGCATGTCTTTTTTTCAAACTTTCAGGAATTAAAGTACAAAAAAAACTAAGAAGGGTTTGTTCCAGGATGTTTCGATTCGTATGCCTTTGTGGGCGTGGCTGCTGCCTGAAATTCGAAAAAAGGCAATTTTTTAAACTACCACTGGGGCCGCACTACCCATTCCAAACCATTGATGTGAATATCAGTAGAAGGTTCTTAAAACAAGCTATCTAACGCATTCTTTGTGTTTATGAAATATAAATGTCATAACGTTATCGCCTGAAAACTAAAACTCGGGCGGCTAAAAATATAGATTTCGACTTTTTTCTAGGTTTCCTGAAGTCTAGCCCGAAACCTTAGCTTTCATTTGGAATACAGCTTNTTTTAAATATTATCATAAACGTAATTCTTGGTAAAGAATTGTTGCAAGCATCAATTTCGACTAAATTAGCTTTAATATTTACTGATTTATTGAAGATTTCGTATCTCTCCAAATTACCGTTATATGGTAAAACGTTTTTTTTTTTGCTTTTGCCGGTTTTAGGGGGGTATTTGGGTACACCCAACATACTTAGTGTTATTCTATAGGCCAATACCTTTCAAACGATACCTTATATATTGAATTCCGGCTACGAGTTGGAAAGATATAGAGCTAAATTGGTTTTGGTTGATGTCTCCGCTACGAGATGCTTTGGCATGTCTTTTTTTCAAACTTTCAGGAATTAAAGTACAAAAAAAACTAAGAAGGGTTTGTTCCAGGATGTTTCGATTCGTATGCCTTTGTGGGCGTGGCTGCTGCCTGAAATTCGAAAAAAGGCAATTTTTTAAACTACCACTGGGGCCGCACTACCCATTCCAAACCATTGATGTGAATATCAGTAGAAGGTTCTTAAAACAAGCTATCTAACGCATTCTTTGTGTTTATGAAATATAAATGTCATAACGTTATCGCCTGAAAACTAAAACTCGGGCGGCTAAAAATATAGATTTCGACTTTTTTCTAGGTTTCCTGAAGTCTAGCCCGAAACCTTAGCTTTCATTTGGAATACAGCTTTTAACTGGGAAAACTCTTTTTGTGGAGATATTGCGATTCAAATTGAAAGAAGTCGCTCCAAATAGCGACAAATGGTTAAAAATTAACATATTCATATAATTTGGTTACTTAAAGTTATCAACAACGATTGCCCCTCCCGATTTCCTCATTTTGATTGTAAGTATGTGTACAGTATGCAACTATGTATACCAGCACTTAACCCACCTGGGAAGACACATGCATTATTACCTACTTTTGTACATACATATCGTCTTTTAAAGTACAAAATCATTTAGATTTAGACAGCGTTTTTAGCAACTTATTCACGAAAAATAAAACATTTAGATTTTTGTTTCGATTTTCGTTGATTTTAAATTTGCTATCCCAAAATAACTGATATCAAATAAAACACCTCTTTGAGGTTATATTTTCGAGTGACGAAAGCCGTTGATACATTTTTTTAATATTTTTATGTAGATTTTTTAAGCTTAACCTGCTTTGTCATCTGAGGGGATTTTTTTTCAAAAAATCCTTTACGAAACTATTTTTATTTATTTAAAACTCCATTTATAGAGTATTTTCAATCCGGCCCAGCTCACGTAAATCTTAATATTTTTATACCCGAGCGCACTTGTGCACAAGGGTATATTAATTTTGTTCACATAACGGTTGTTTGTAACAGCCAAAACGAATCGAGATAGATATAGACAAATGTATACATAAATGATCAGGATGAAAAAAGAAATCGATTAAGCCATGTCTGTCTGTCTGTCCGTCTGTCCGTCTGTCCGTCTGTCCGTGTACACGATAACTCGAGCAAAAATTGAGATATCTCAACGAAATTTGGTATGTAGGTTTCCCTTAATCCAAGGTAGGTTGGTATTGAAAATGGGCGAAATCGGACTTTAACCACGCCCACTTCCCATATAACGGTAATTTCCAGAAATTCGAAAACTGCGCTTTTTTAGTAACTACTGAAGATAATTTACTCAAAATTGATATTTATAATAATTTTTAGACGAAAAAAATGATATTATAAATTTTTGGAAAATGGGCGTAGCCACGCCCACTTATGGTTACATGTGTATATCTTGGTAACCGCTGCACCAATTTCTTCCAAACTTGGCACAGTTGTTGGCCTTCGCACAACATACCAAATAGCGGAAAATTTTTAAAATCGCTCAATAACCACGTCTACTTCCCATGTAACGGTAATTTTCAGAAATACGAAAACAGCGATATTTTAGTAACTACTGGAGATTATTCCCTCAAAATTGATATTTATAATAATTTTTAGACGAAAAAAATGATATTATAAATTTTTGGAAAATGGGCGTAGCCACGCCCACTTATGGTTACATGTGTATATCTTGGTAACCGCTGCACCAATTTCTTCCAAACTTGGCATAGTTGTTGGCCTTGGCACAGCATAAAAAACCGCCGAAACTTTTTAAAATCGACAATAACCCCGCCCACATCCCATATAACGGTAATTTAGAGCAATACAAAATCTTCGATAAATCAGTAAATATTGAAGCTAATTTATTCAAAATTGATGCTTGCAACAATTCTTTACCAAGAAATACGTTTATGGTAAAATTTTGGAAAATGGGCGTGGCACCGCCCACTTATGATCTCATATAAGTATATCGGTAACCGTTCTACCAATTTGTACCAAACTCGGTGTGGTTATTGTGATTGCCACATATAAGCAAAACGTTGAAAATTATTGAAATCGGACTAAAATAACGGCCGCTTTTCATATAACGGTAAATTTCAGAAATGCTTGAAACTTCAATATTTCGAAATTGAAGGACGCTAATTTACTCACAATTGATACACCCCGGCTTACCATCTAGCGGAAGGTTTCGGAAAGGTGAAAAAACATATATTTAATACTTGCGCCGGGTATTTAATGTTCGGCTTCGCCCGAACTTAGACTTTCTTACTTGTTCCGAAATATTTTGGCAGAAGTCTTAAAATATACTAGGTTTGGTAATCCCGCCGGAAACCCCGCAACTTTTTGGGTGATGCACTCTCTACAGTAGTCGAAAAAATTATAGCCGCACCATATTTTCACAAGTTTTAGAATATTATTTTGTTTTTGTTTTGTGTATGCAGTTTTGTAGCCTATTGATTTCTAGTAGAATAAAGTACAAGCTTCAAATGGCTAAAAACCAGGGTTCGTATTTGCACACACATGTGCAGCACATCCTAACATTTTAAGCTCACACACGTGTGCTGTGCATATAAAAAATTAAAAATTTGCTCACATCACATGTGTGTGCCGTCCGTTTGGTAAACAGCACGGGCACATGTGTGTACTTTCTTTTTATTAATGTAAAGCACACGCACATGTGTGTGCTATGCGTAGAGAAACTTATACACTTCGAATTCTAACTCAAATCTTAAAATAATTTTTTAATAGGTTTTCTGTCATATAAAAAACAAACAACATCTCACTTTTTATTGAATTGTCTTTCAAAAAATAACGTTTAATAAACAAATTCTTTTAAGAATATATTATGTGCATGTGTATGGGCTGAAATTTGATTTTTTGGTTGATTTTTTTTTAATATTACACAAATTTGGAAACTTGGAAACACCTACAACCCCCCCTAAATACGGCCTTCATTGAAACTAAGTTTAACCAACAAAGGAAAAGTCATTATTGGTTGGGTTGAAAATTCATACACGAGCGCTCACAACATGAAAACAATGGACCCGCAGGTACATGGAGGAGAGGTCTTTCGGGATAAGTACATATGTGACTTTGAGCAGAACATGCAGCCAACTAGTAGTTGCCGTGACAAGAAACGTTGAGTAAAAATAACTTTCACTGAAGTTGGCAACTTTCTACGATTACTTATGCTGAAATTGTTCTCTTATTCCTGGCGCGCACACGCTCAACATTAAGAGCATCATTACGGCTTTCGTTCCATTTACCTTGGTTGAAATTGTTGCTATTGCAGTTGCAAGTATTGTGGACGTAAATATCCAAATAAATACTCGTAACATTGTATACCTATGCACATTTGTGCATGCATGCATACTTATGTACACACTAGGGATGTTTCGAATGTCATATATGCGAATGTGCGAATGCGAATATTGAGAATAACATTAAAAAAAGCTATAATCAACTTAAGTCATCGTTTTTATTACTTAAAATATTTTAAATTATTAGAACATTTAACGAGGGCTTAACCTATACAGAGTTTTAATCTAGTAGTCAAAGTTCAAAAGGGGCATATTATATTTCAAAAAAAGTAATTTTGCTGGATTTTTTCCGATGAGGCGATTTCTTAGAGGCTCGTATATAAGGCCGGAACGGTGGCAGGTGAAGCGCTTACATATTTGCTGGCCAGATCTGTAGAATTGTAGTGTTGTAGTTTAGTTTTACACCAATCGAGAGGATTTTCACCGAGATGAGTTCGTTTAAGACATTTCACAATTCGCAATTTCACATTTTTTAATGTCTCCTGATTCTAAAATTATTTCTATCAATGTTGCTTGATATACTACTAAACCGTTTAGCGCCTGAAGTTAAAAGCCGGTTGTTGTCCGCACCCTGATTAGACAGACTTAGAGCCATTTCAACAATATTAG
>NW_016180720.1:0-6616 GCF_001687245.7 Rhagoletis zephyria | reverse complement strand
CCCGCAAAAGTTGCCAGATTTGATTGACTTTGCGGTGACAAGGAAAATTGCTCGCGGCGTTATTAGTACAGAAGCAGTTACAGATCTCTCATCAGACCACTCACCTGTACTTTTCACATTGTGGCATCAACCGCAAGAAAAAGAGTCACCCTATATGCTCACGACAAGGGCTACAAATTGGTTAAAGTATAAAAAATATGTCAGTGCGCATATAGACCTCGATCCAAATTTAGATACGCCGACCGATATTGAAAACTCCATAGCCGCTCTTGAATCTACACTTAGAGCAGTCGCTAGCATTTCCACACCCCAGAAAGGTTATGTGCAAAATAAAAAATATAATTTAACCAATAGGAAAATTGAAATGATTGTCTTGGAAAAACGACGCCTACGACGGATATGGCAGACTCATAGATCACCAGCATCAAAACAACTGCTCAAGGCGGCCACACATGCACTGACGAGAGCCCTCAAGAACGAGGAACAGTACGCACAGTACCGGTACATCCAAAAGCTCTCACCGACTAGCACAAAGCACTCGTTATGGAAAGCACACCACAAGCTAAATGCGCCAATAGAGACTGAAATGCCAGTACGGGACCACAATGGCAAATGGGCTCGGAGTGACGCAGAAAAAGCAAACACCTTTGCTTCTCATCTAAAAAATGTTTTTAGGCCAAACCCCGAAACTAATGTTTTTCAACTTCCACCCGTACCCAATGTGTCGAAATGTGAGCCGCTGAAATTTGTACCTGAAGAAATTTCAAAAGTAATTCAGGATCAACTGCAACCAAATAATGCCCCAGGGCACGACTTAATAACCCCAAAAATGATTATTGAGCTACCAAATTGTGCTGTACTTTGCATCTGTATGCTATTTAACGCAATCACTAAACATTGTCATTTCCCTCACCAATGGAAAAAGTCGACTACTGTGATGAAACCAAAGCCCGGAAAGGACAAAATGCAGCCATCTTCATATAGGCCCATCAGCCTGCTACCGTGTATGTCGAAATTATTCGAAAAACTTCTTATGCTGCGCATCTCCCCACATCTGCAAGCCCGCAATATAATACCACTTCACCAATTTGGCTTCAGGGAAAAACATGGAACAATCGAGCAGGTAAATCGCATAACAACCGAAATCCGAACAGCGTTTGAAAAGAGGGAATATTGCGCTGCAATATTTCTTGACGTCGCCCAGGCATTTGACCGCGTCTGGCTAGATGGTCTTATGTATAAAATACAAATGCTACTCCCACAAAGCACACACAAACTGCTTAAGTCATACCNTCGTCTGGGTAGATGGTCTTATGTATAAAATACAAATGCTACTCCCACAAAGCACACACAAACTGCTTAAGTCATACCTTTATAATCGAAAGTTTGCAGTTCGATGTAACACCACCATTTCTGAAGCCCATGCAATCGAAGCTGGAGTGCCACAAGGCAGTGTCCTTGGCCCGATGTTTTACGTCTTATACACCGCGGATATTCCTACAAACGACCACCTGATAATGTCCACTTTTGCCGATGACACTGCCATAATCAGTCGCTCCAAGTGTCCTCTACAAGCAACTGTGCTCCTAGGCAATCATATGGAAGCTGTTGCCAATTGGCTCGCAAACTGGCGAATAAAGGTTAACGAGCAAAAATGTAAGCAAGTTACATTTACACTGAATAAGAGTAACTGTCCGCCCTTGACTTTAAACAACTTACAAATACCACAAAGCAATCATGTCCACCTGGACAGGCGACTTACTTGGCGAAACCACATAGTGGCTAAAAGGACTCATCTCAAGCTGAAGGCTAATTCTCTCCACTGGCTTATTAACTCTCGCTCACCCCTGAGTCTGGAGTATAAAGTGCTTATTTACAATACAGTTTTAAAACCGATATGGACCTATGGATGTGAGTTATGGGGAAACGCGAGCAGCAGCAACATCGAAATCCTTCGTCGTGCGCAATCTAAAATCCTTCGAACAATCACCGGAGCACCTTGGTATATGCGAAATGAGAACATTCACCGCGACTTGAGAATACCAGAAGTACGAACCGAAATAGAACAACGGAAGACGAAATATGTATCGAAGCTTTTAGCGCACCCAAGTCATTTAGCAAGATCTTTATTGGGTGTCAACAGGACCTCAAGACTACGTAGGAATGACTTACCAGCCCAGTCGTAATCTTTTCTTAGGGCCAGTTAAGAAAATACTCATCCCAACTAGGGGATGTAAATTAAGTGAATAGATTAAGATTCGAAAACTTATTGTTAGGCTCTTAGGCAGGGCAGATTCAATAAATAAAACAAAAAAAAACCATTCAAAACTCCAAAAATTCTTTCTCACGCTAATACAGTGCACCTGAATTCCAATTCTTGCACGCGCATCCGCGAAATTTCTGACTACAAGTCTGGACACCCGACACCCTCAACCAAGGCCAAGGCATCGCACCTGTTAATTCAATGTGACAATGAAGATTCTTGAGGTATGGACTTAAGTGAAAACAAAAATTGTAATCAGTCCTAATTTGAGTATGAATAAACAACACGGCTTGCTGCCGTAAAAAATAAATTTTTTTAATAAACTTAACTTCGGTTAGTTTAACTTGTATAAGAAGAATAAAAAAATAAAAAATGAAAACAAAGAATATAAAGAAAAAGATGAGGATGAGGATAACGATAAAAGTATAGATGAAGACAGAGGAAGAAAGATTAAAATCAAGGTAGTTTTAAAGAAAAGAATATAGATAGAAGCACAGAGACTAAATCTGGGAACTACTCCGGGATTTTAGAGATTTTCGGGGTTCTCGGGACTTATCGATATAATAATCGATATTTTGTCGGTTTTTTGATCGATATTTTTATCGATTTGGTTATCGAAATTTTTATCGATATTGTCAATTTTGCTATCGATATTTTCGGAACTCATCGATATAATAATCGATATTTTTTATCGATTTTGTAATCGATATTTTTAACTGGTTTGTTAGCGATATTTTTATTGATTTTGTTAACAATTTTGTAATTGATTTTGTTATCAATTTTATTATCGATTTTGTTGTCGATTCTTTTATAGATATTTTTATTGGCTCTGTTATCGATTTTTTACCGATTTTGCTATCGGTTTTGTTATCGATATTTTTATAGATTTCGTTGTCGATATCTTTATAGATTTTGTTGTCGATATTTTAATCGATTTTTTTATCTATATTTTTATTGATTTTAATATCGATATATTTCTCGATTTTGTCATCAATATTTTTGTCTCTTTTGTTACCGATATTTTTTATCGATTTTGTCATTGATATTGTTATCGCTTTTGTTATCGATATTTTTATCGGTTTTATTAACGATTTTGCTATCGATATTGTTATCGACTTTGTAAACGATTTTGTTATCGATTTTTATAGATTTTGTAATCGATATAGTCATCGATTTTGTTATCGATGTTTTTATCGACTTTGTTATAGATTTTGCTATCGATATTATTATCGATTTTGATATCGATATATGCATCGATTTTTTTAAAGATATATTTATCGATGTTTCTATCGATATTATTATCGCTTTTGTTATCGATATTTTTTGCTTAGTGTGTGTTTTCGTTTTTGACTTGGATATGCTCTTAACCATACCACGTATTCTACGTTTAAATTTAGCGGCTGTATCTCCGATACAGCCTGCAGACCAAGACGAAGGCGCTGGACTGTTCCTTTTTTTTGTTTTTAATATTACAATATATATACATACATTATGTCCGTGTTATCATCCTTGTCTACTTTCCTTGAGGTTCGTCTCGCAAAAGTGAGGGATTGAAATCCTCCAGTATTCAGTCCTTTGGTCCTGCTCTTTGTAGTGTCCGATCAACTATGGAAATGGTCTTCCGGCTGCGTACACTTATCACTGAATCCTATCTGTTGCGGCCATCGTCTGCGCGACCTTCTAGGCTAATATTTGAAATGGTTTATGAAGATTACCAACATTATGTTGCGCAAATTCTTTTCGGAATTGTTCGACAGCGCGTTTGACCAATAAAGGGAAAAATCATGGCACGAGCTACAGTTCAACTCTGTATGGCAGAGATATGCCGGCGTTATTAAATTAAGTTATGGGAACTTTCCTTCCACACACAGGAGTATTTACACTATGAGGGCCAAAAACAGTCCATTTGAAAATTTGTAGGAAAATGCCCTACAAGGCTTACATTACTATTTAGTGTTGCTCCGCTAAAAAAAAAGTTTATTTGGAACTACCCGCGCATATATTGGTGCCCTCAAAAGGTTCATCGGCCGGCGTATCCATTGCCAAATTTTGAATTGCGATAATGCAACCAACTTTGGAGGAACAGAGAATAAATTACTAAGACTATCAACGGTAACACGTTCATTAGATGCACAAGAAGCTAGTGAACTGAATTAATAAATACAGTCTGAGTTCACACCCCTTTATTACAGCTCGCTGTAATAATACTTAATAGATCTTATTTTTTTAAACTCGCTCTTCGCTAAAAGTGGTGCAGTAGGTTGTCCTTTATATCTAAAGTTAAAAGGATAGTGATAAATACAATACAAACGGTCGGTATAAAATTAATAATCTTTAATCCCCAAATAATCCTGCCAAAGTTCTCCAAACTAAAACCATTTTTGTGTAGTAAATACGTAAGAGCGTAAAATCGAGATATGTAACAGATATTCGGTAGCTATCCGGTAGCCGGTCGGCCGGACTGTTTCCAAAACTATTTTAAGCACCATAAGAATTTCCTTTATGATTGTTGTTGTTGGGTTAGTGTATGATGTACTTTGGAACGAATTTCCGGATGACGCATAACTATAAGAATCTTTGTTATACTTAGAAAATCGTTATATTAATAAACTGATTAAAATTAATACTCACAATAATCCCCCAATTCTGTGCACTTGCCAAATAATCAACCTTAATTATTTGTTAATAAATTTGCGCCTAAACCTATGCCGCTAAGATTTGTCAGTATTAACTAAATTTGTTGTTCATTTATAAAACGCTTAATATTAAATTTTTGCAGCATGGCTTAGGCGCAAATTTATTGACAAATAGTCAAGCTTTACAATTTGTCAAGTGACCAGAATTGGGGGGTAAATCTCTGGTAAAAACTACCAAGAGGCTGGTGCAGCAACAGCCGTATATTTAAGCACAAAAAAAACGGCAGTAAAGGCAACGGCAAGATTATGTATGTATATCAAAAGGCCAGGAAGAGTACGACAGCAGAAGAGTATTCCACGTATAAGTGGTACAGGAACTTGCCACAGCACCAATTAGAAACAACTACGACAGGCTTACATGAGACTACAGCAAGGACAAACACCAAATGATAGTAACATACATAGAATATTGAAGAATAGTACCTATTTACCCACCTTAATATTGATTTCCTTCATGAGCCTCGTGGAAAACCTGTTTACAAGCAGCGAAAAATGGAATTATCAACTTACCCAATGCAGACAATTGGGCAGCCATAAAACGGTCCTAAAAATTTACGTTACAAGGTGGATGTGGAGCTTCACGAAATTCACAAAAGAATTTGAAATACATACGTAGAAAATCCAAAAAATTAATATAAAGTAGACGTTATTAAAAGGTATTATCGTATATATAGATTTAAACAACATAGATAGCCTGTTCGTGTACACTCATAAAGAGATGACGCAAGGCAAGCTACTGTGTATCTAGGCGGAATTTAAGCAATTTAAAAGGCTAACAGACAATTTCAATAGAATAAGGTATAATATGAAAATAAACATAATGAGAATTCTATAATGGAAAAAACAATTCAGTAAATTAAACCAAAATTACTACAACTTTTCCTATAATAAAGGGAACACTGAAAATAATTCTAGACAATTTTGGCGAAATTACCGAATAGAGAAACAAATATGATAATTCACGTCAATATGGGCAAAATAACCAAACCTAAGGTCAGGGAAGAGCGAATAATAATTCTAGTCAAGTGCCATGTAAGTCAACCCATGTAAGTATCTAGTATTGAAAAGTGAGTCGGATAATCATAAAAAGTGAATGACTCCAATTTTTTTTATAAATAAGCCCTGTATGACCGAGAATATCAATATATCAAAAATAAAAAGTACATCGCGTTAATAGAAGTTTACGCGATATGCGCCGAAATTGGCTTACATGGCTTCCAAACAAATAACTAAACCAAAAGCTTACGAAGCATGGACTTGGATAGTGGCCGGTATCCCACGGGCAAACGACACCACACGCGCATCCGGCGTAAATGGTGACACTGCGTCGGCGCTACATGGGAACGTTAACGCTTATATGGCAACAACAACAACAACACCTTCAATGCACCTGTAAATGCAACGTGACTTCTTATGGTAAATTAGGTCAAAGAACCAAATTGTAGTTAGTTCTAGTTTGTATATCAAACAATCAACTCGTGGTCTGCTGCTGCAGAAATTAACATCTTTTTATTTTGTAAATGTAGTAGAGTTTATCTGGCGCCCGACGTGCCAGTAAAGGCCCTAAAGTAGTGCCTCGCGTCCGAAGTCCGAAATCAAAACGGAAGGATGTGACCAGCAAGAACCTGGCATAACTTCGGTTGAAGGAAGCCCGCAC
>NW_016180718.1:0-6617 GCF_001687245.7 Rhagoletis zephyria | reverse complement strand
ATAATAAAGTGCAAGTTTCAAGTGGCTAGAAAATACCGTTGATTTGTGACAATTTTCTAAAAATTCTAAATAAAAAGTTTGAACNAAATGTTTGGTATGCAGTTTTGTAGCCCATTTAATTTTAGTATAATAAAGTGCAAGTTTCAAGTGGCTAGAAAATACCGTTGATTTGTGACAATTTTCTAAAAATTCTAAATAAAAAGTTTGAACATTTGGTGAAAATTTGTCGAATTTTTATAATTTTTGTTCAAAGTTTGAAATCGGATTTATATGACGTTTGTTACATAACTCCTAGGCTTTTATGAAAAAATATTAGACATATAATTAACTAAATAAATATAGCCAAAATTCTTAAAAGTACGACGAGTCTATTATTTCTGCCGCCAGTGTATTCTGTAGCTATGAAGTACGAGTTTTGTGTATAAATACATACATATGTATATGTTTTCTAAAAATCGTTCTGGTTCTAAATATCTTTTTCTACCAACTATAACTTTTTAAAAATTTATTTTTTTTTATGAAACCGTATTAAAATTTTCCATTTAATTTTAGTAGCATTTCTGTAAAAAAAATTAACAATTATGTATATATGTTCATATAAACTTTTTTAATTTGTACTTAATATACAATTTTTTAAGTTTCCACAAATATTTTCGATTTCAAAACATAATTAAATAATAGCTAACTAAGTTATAACATTTTTGTAAATATTTTATCACTAATTTCATTCAAAGAACTATTTTGGGGCATTCACAAGCTGTCATAATTGTCGTTTTGCCAAAACAGTCGTATTGTCCTAATGTTTCGAATATTCAAACGATCAAAAACGTTTTGTAGATGCTACGAAATTTTTCATCCATATAAATAGTCTGCTCCAGTACTCCAAGACGTCAGAAGACCTTCTAGTACACACATTTATAATATCTTTAGTAATAGATATCTCCCTGATTAACTCTGACTGTTCGTCACTAAAATCTGGTGTACTGGAATAGGCAACAAATTTATGACATACAATATAATAGTAACCGGCAGTTGTACTAACGTTCGATGTAAGGGTTCCCTGGTCTGCCGGACGACCCTTATGAAACACTAGTCATGTTAAAGTAGGTAGGCTTCAGAACACATTCAGATACATGTAGCTGTGTCGGTCCTACAGGGCAATGAGAACTTGCCCTACGAATGCCCTCAAACCTATTCCTTAGTGTGAGTTCAAAGTAGATTTAGTTTGGAAACCTGTCATCTCAACCCCCGAAATGAGCCTGCTGTTGAGTTTGCCAGAGAAGGTTCCAACACATTGGCCTAAATCGAGAGCCGGACCTCATCCCGAATCGTAAATATATACAGACAAAAATTTTGCCACCCATGGCAAAAAGCAGCCCATTGAATCTGTGGAGCATATGAGTTTACTTAATTGCAAGTTCTGTCTCAAAAACCCCCAAATATATACTAAGGTTGACTCTGCCATCAACAATAATTTGATTCATTTTAGCATAGTTTAGCCGCAACTCTAACCTAATCTATGACATATGGACTCATTATGACACCTTGTGAATCCCTTAACAACAATTAAATTAAATCGGCTTCTAAAGTGCCACTCTTCATTGCCTACATACATATGTAGTAGAGCCCTACCTTCCTTTCGATTATTCGATAATAATCGGCTCTACACATACACCTCCTTAGTGCCCTTGGCAGGCTCGGGTGGGCGTTTTGTCAAAGCGCCCTCCCCATGCGTTTGGCGCGCTGATGCTGTGCCTTCGGCGGCGCCACTGCCCGTCGGCTCAGCCGCTGAACGCACCGATGAATTACGCTCCAGTATATAAGAATCCTGCAGATTTATGTTTAAATTGGCACTAAAGCTGCTATTGCGCGAAATATTGGCACCACTATTCAATGGCTTGAGGGTGAGCATGGCATTATTTGTTGTGGCTACCAAGCCACCACCGCCGCCAGCACTACCACCATTGCCCGCAGATCCAGTGTTGTCATTGTAACTGTGCGGCACATCCAGATTTTCATTGCCGCTAAAGTCGTTGATGGAACGCAACGAAGAGGAGCGCTGTATTGCCAATGAGACAGGAATTTTAGTAATGAGATCGTTGGCATCAAAACCACTGCCGGCGGCGCTGGTGGTTATGGTCGGCAATTGTGTACCACCCAAAGGCAAAATATTTAAAGTGCCAGCGGGTATTGTATCCGCGGAACTGGTGGTCACCGTGAATGGGAAAGAAAGTGTAGTGATGTTAGTGGTAACTGGCGCTACAAATAAAAATAAATAATTTTTGTTTTATACAAATGAGAGCATTCAGTTGCAGTGACTCACGTGAGACAACACCAAAGTTCACATCCTTCAGATTGGGCGGCAGTACGGCTTGTGCCAGCGCCGTTGTCGTCGGATGCCCTGGAATCAGAGTGTTATTCGAAGATGAGCTATCCATTTCTTTAATGGGCGATAACAAGAGTGTGCCCAAAACGGGTCCATCCTGATTGTTCGTGCTCGTGTACGGATACATGGAGGTTGGGGTGCTCAACTGTGATGTCATAATGACAGTTTTCGTGGCTATGGGTGCAATTGAATTTTGAGTGGGTGTGTGCTAAAGCAAATGGTGTACCGTTAATGAACTTACCATTCAAATCTTTTTCACCAGACTCTTTGGTAACATCGGGTGTGGGAATGCGTGGACGTGCTTTGGGAATGCTCGCATTGAGGCCGTTTAGCTTGGAATCTGGGGCGTAAATTGCGGTGGGAGTGTAGATCAGGTGTATGGTGAAAATAAATGGAACAAAAATGAAAAATATAGATGTAAATCACACGAATAGTAGTAAACAAAAAATATTTAACTAAATGTTGCAATCGCACCAACTTACTTTGCTTAATCAGTTGCTTTTGCGCGCGTTGCGATTTACGATTAACAAATTTTCCATAGAAACTTGGTTTCGATTGCATTTGCGTGGCTTGTACACCATGCTGTTGCTGCATCGTTTGTTGCTGCATCGATTGTTGTTGTAATATGTTGACCGGCATGCCAGACTCGGGACTTGAGTATACGGAATTAAGGCGATTACGATTGAATGCCATGCCACTCGATGAATAGGCGGTCGATTGACTACGTATGGAACCCATGCGTGAAAGTTGTCGCACCAGCCAATTATTTTTGCGGCGATCCACCATCGGTGTATCAACACTCTCCTGTGGCAAGCATAAAATACATACATACATACATACATTCCTACATATAGATACACATATTTTTAGGCAAGGAAAATTATTCCTTTAACTCACATAATCCGCGTAAACGTCATCGACTTGGCCCCGCTTTGCGCCACCTGGCACTATATTCGCATACATGGCATCCTCTTTCTTTATTTTGTAGTTCTCTGCTGAACCTTTGGGCTCTTCGCGGCGGTAGTGCTCTGAGGCGACCGTATATGGCAGCTCCTTTGGCACAACGCATTCCCAATATTGATCGCGCAATAATTCTGGGTGCTCCTCGTGCATTTCATCGACGATCATGTAGGCGGCCTAGAAAAAGTAAATGAAATTAAGTTAAAAAATGGGCTTCGCAAAACTGCAACAGGAAGGATTAAATCTCGTAGTCTTATTCTAAAATCTTCGTATATGTTTTCCTTTAACAGAGAAAATACAATTTGTCCTATAGCGCGTCGCAAGGCAACTTCTTGGCTTGTTCCGTGCATCGTATACCTTAGCCGAGGACATCAATCAGCCAGGCAGGGGCATTTTTAACATTACGGGTCCTTATAAACCAGGTACATACCCTCGAATCATAGTCTACTAAACGTTCGCCATGGTGGTCAACAAATATTAAGGAGGTTCTCGCGATTTTTTGCACTTTCATTGAAATTAGTTTTTACGAAGCGGGTGTCAAACCTGGCGCACAACCGCATATTTGAATAAAAAAATTTTGGGTTGATAACATCTTTACATGAAAGTTTTCAAAAGCAATTAAATTTCAGCTACTTAAATCTAATAATAGCTTTTCAAAAACTAAGCATAGACGCTAATGAACGTTTACTTTCATTAAGATTCATTGCCATAAAAAATCAATCAACACTTATTGACAAAAAAGCATAAATAAAATGCAGATACACAATGGATCAAAATAAAATTCATGCAAAATGTTTGGCTTTAGTGAAAATAAACACTTCTATGATATGCAAGTATTTCGAGCGCAAGTAATTTCATTTGCTTTTGGCGCTATATGATTTATTCATGTTATCAAATTAACTCAATAAGTAGAGCTAAGTGTTTTCTACTATTGCATGTGCATAATACTTAAGTCAATTGTTTATTACAATTATTATCTAACAACATTCGTTATGCTCCTAATATGGCTTATAAGTGAGAGTGCGCCTACAGAAATGTCAGTTAGTCAGTCATTTAACCAACGCAAGTTTGAGACGATTTTTTTTTATTTTTTGAAAAATCTAAAGTATTGAACCAAAAATGTAAAAAATCTACTGGATTTTGAGATTTAGCCTAATTATCGTTTTTTGTTTTCAAACTAGGAAAATCACGTTCTCAATTTTTTCCGAGAATCTACAGTTCTAAATATCTGACCGTAAAACATTTCCACCACTTTAAAGGTCATACAATTTTTTTATCACTCCGCTATATAATGTTTTCTCATCAGATTATCAGTTTAATAATTATCTGTAAATTTATTTAAATTACACCCAAAAGGGACAACCTTCTTGTCTTTGTTTTCATGTGACGTTAAAGCTTAATTAATTTCAAAGAATATAGACCTACAATTTTTTACGAATCGGTTTAAAAAGAGAAAAACTATAGCAATTTTAGTAAATGATATTGGATTCAGGCAACGTATCGATTTTGTACAAAATATAATTTCTATTACGCCTGTTTTCGTACGCATTATTCAGTAAAATCCAGTAATAATTTTACTGATTTGAAATTGAGAGAACAAAAATGACAGCTGAACTTGCAGGTTTTACTGGATTTTTACTAGTAACTATTTGCCATTAAGAAAAGCAGCTGATGGCATGATGCTTAATGCAACTCACATTAAAAAAAAAAAAACAATTATTTGTGGTGCTTTAAGAGGTAATTATAGAGAAAAGGATATATCTAGATAGAGACACAGAGACTCAATCTGGTAACTATTTTGCGATGTTAGAGATTTCCGGGTTTCTCAGGACTTATAAATATAATAATCGATTTTTTATCGATTTTTTTAACGACATTTTTATCGATTTTGCTAACAATATTATTATCGATTTTCTATCGAATTTGTCATCGACTTTGTTATGGATTTTTTATCTATTATTTTTTCAATTTTGTTATTGATTATTTATCGATTATCTATCGATTTTGTTAACGATATTTTTATCGCTTTTGTTATCGTAATTTTTATCGATTTTCTAATCGATTTTTGTTATCGATTATTTATCGATTTTGTTATCGACATTTTTATTGATTTTGCTATCAATATTTTTATCGATTTTGTAATCGATATTTTTATCAATTTTCTAATCGATTTTGCCACCAATTATATTATCGATTTTGCTAACGAAATTTTTATCGAATTTGTCATCGATATTTTTATCAGTTTTGGTATCGATATATTGTTGGATGAATGAAGAAAACTGTATAACATAAGGAAAGGAAGGAAGGAAAACAGTATAACATAAATGTAATTAGAACGAACAGGGGTAGAGGTAGAGATCTAGATAATAAAATTATTTTACGAAAATTACCTACAACTTGAAGCTTACGTATTGCAAGAAGGCGGCCAATTTCGACTCAACTAAATGCTTCTAAAATTGTCTGTAAAAACAGCTCGTGTGAACACCGTATAATAAAGTTCTAGTTCCAAGCAGCTAAAAAGTCATGTTGATTTTGAATAATTTTTTTGTTCGCTGACGGAGTTTTCCACTTTTTTCAACATAAGCATGTTTTTATTATGAAATAAAATGCTGAAGATCATTCGCAAAAAATTGCGAAAATTCAATGCCAGTTCTTATAAATTTCACTTAGGTACTAAATAAAAAAAAGCGTCACAAAAACAGAATTTAAAAAATCAACGCTGTTATGTAGCCGCTTAAAACTTGTACTTCATTCACTCAATTTTCGTTGGCTATAAACCTGCATACCCAAAAATGTTCTAAAGATTCCGATTAAAAAGTTTGAAATTTTGATGAAAATTTTTTGAATTTTCCTATATTTTCATAAACTTTGATTTATCGGATTTTATTTAAAGCTAACACAATATTTTCTTAAAAAAATAACAAAAAAATTTAATTAGAAAACCATTGTGAACATATAAAAAGNTGTATCAATTTTGAGTAAATTGGCGTCCTTCAATTTCGAAATATTGAAGTTTCAAGCATTTCTGAAATTTACCGTTATATGAAAAGCGGCCGTAATTTTAGTCCGATTTCAATAATTTTCAACGCTTTGCTTTCATGTGGCAAGCACAATAACCACACCGAGTTTGGTACAAATTGGTAGAACGGTTACCGATATACATATATGTGATCATAAGTGGGCGGTGCCCCGCCCCTTTTCCAAAATTGTACCATAAAAGTGTTTCTTGGTAAAGAATTTTTGCAAGCATCAATTTTGAATAAATTAGCTT
>NW_016180717.1:0-6617 GCF_001687245.7 Rhagoletis zephyria | reverse complement strand
GCATTACAATATAACCACAATTTCTGATTTTTAATTTATTATTTTTTTTGAAAATGACATTCTTGAAAATTTTATATTTTATTTTCCTTCATAATCTGATTTAGAATAAAAAAATAGTACTGGAATTTAATTCAATAGCAGATAGTCTAAAAATTACACCAAATTGAATTTTCTAAATACATATATTATTGCAACTTTTGGAAAAGAATATTTTTTTTGAATATAACGCATACCTAGATTTAAGTGCAATCAACTCAAAAAAAAATATGGGCGATTTTTTTCCATAAATCAATTTATAGGAATTTTTTTTTTCTTCATGATTATATACATTCACCAAAAAGCTATTTTTATACCTGTTCTGTACTAATTGCGTTAAATCTGTACGATCCACAAGCAATTAAATTTCCCTCTTTGAATTTTTAGTTAGCTCACTTAAGATCTAGATGTGCGATATGATTTTTTGAGCGATTTTCAATAACTCCGAATTACTCCAAAAACTCCGAAACGTTCCGAAAAATATATAATTTACTAAATCATATTAACTCCGACCTGTAATCATAAATTTTAATCAGGATTTCAATGATCATCTGAATATTAGAAATCTCATAGAAAACGGGGCTGATAAAATCAATCTGAAATTTTAGAAAATCGTATGTGATACCTTTTGATGTTTCGAACTCCTAACAAACCGAATAATACTGAAAGAAGTAAGGGCTTTCATTTCAAGGTTACCCGTAGACCTGCATTTATAAGAGAAACTGCGTATTGTTTTTATTCTGAAAAACCTCTGTCTACCAAGGAAATGCCTCTTTCAAACCTGCAAGGAAGTTTGCAAATAAATTTTAAAAGTACAAGTTATTCCGAAGATAGAAACCTACGAATTCCATAAAAACTGTAACTTGTTTCTCTATTTGATATTTCATAAGTTCATAGTTACGGCTTGTATAATCCATAAATATCAAATCTTCTAATTAACATTAAATGCTGCTTTTTGTTCCAAAAAATAGATACTTACAAAACAATAAAAATAATCATAAGTTTAATTATTTTTGGTTCAGCTGAAATTCNTCAGCTGAAATTCGCTGACTTCGGCCGAAGCTGCCTTATTACTTTGAAAAAACTCCGAATCGCTCAGAAACAACCTTCAGATGAAGTAAATTTTAAATTCTTGATTTTGTTTGAAATTTTCTTAACGAATCTAAAAAAATTTATACTTGTTTGTCTGTCCTACAATTTATTATACTCCAAGCAAAACTAAGCTGGGTATTTGGTGCTATGCGGATAGTTTTCGAAGGATTCGCATGGCCGAAGATGAAGAGGTGGTCGTGGAAACCTTTTTTGACGCCGTAGGCGCACTTTTGGGTCAGCAAGCTATAATCGCTGAGACTAAGCCTTGCTCTTTCTTTCGACTAAGTACGATTAAATAAATCCGAAGGAGGGCTAATATGTGGTAGGATCTCTTAGAATATGTTTTGACGCCCATGCCTTCAAACTGCTAAACATGAACGAACGAATAAAATCACCCAGGACGGCGTGCGAGAAAAAAAGTATTTTTTTTTGCAATGATGACATTTTTTCGCCGCCATGTGAATGAAAAGGAACGAAACCATGTGTGTGAATGAAACAACCTATTAAAAAATGACGTCATCAATTATTTGTTTTTTTTTTCTCAAATGCAATTACAAATACGCGGTTGCCGTGCTGGGTGATCTGTTTAGTTGGTTCATGACTGCTAAATTGAGATGGAAACGGTTAGTGCTCCAATTTGATTTGAAGGGTAGTTAGCGTGCTCTAATCACACGATCTCTTCGGAAAATAACCGACACTTCTAGTGTACGTGCTCAGGTGAAAGAGTCTAGGTATCTGTGGCAGTTATCTACTGGTTACGAGCGACGTTAGTCTTTAAAAATTTGGCTAATCCGAAAAGATTTAGTTGTTCCTAATAACATATCGAGCCTTAACCAGCAAAAAAAAAAACAAAAAAAAAGGAAGCGATATATATTTCAAAATTTCTGTCTCTGTGCAGAAATGCTCCTAGAATATCTAATGCTACGTTCACGTTGAGCCATACACTCGAGTTTATGGGCCATTTTGGAGCTTAACACTAAACTCTCCTCTTAAACTTGGAGTTTACCATACAAATATTTTTCGTTTAACTCTCCTTAAACACCACTTTTATTTGGTATTTATGGGAATGCAACCCTTATTCTTAATTTCGCAGAAGAGTGCAAACAAATTGAGCGCACTAGTATAAATTTTGGCCGCACTGTTCCCATTTTACAGGATCTAAGCCGAAATAGTCCGAGGACGTTCAGTACACTTATGTGTAGAATATCAAAATTTTAGCTATGCGAAAATTAAAACAACTTTTTGTGCTGATTTCAACCATACAAAAATTATTTGGCGCAAGTTAATAATAAAGAAGATATCAATGGGTAAAATTAAATTTTTTGATTTTTTAAATATTAATATCTTCTGAACTACATAAAATATAAAGGTAATTAATGGGTATTTGACTTGTTGTACATAATTCTTATATTTTTTATATTTTTAAGCTGGAAATACTTAAAAACAAAAAAATATATAAGAATATTTTTTTTTAATGGCGTTATTTTAAACTTTTTTAAAACGGATTATACTGTATGCAGATAAAAGGTATTTAAAGTATCTTTAAATAAGCATCAGTACTTTTTTAATCGGTCAAGCAGTTTCCGAGATATTATAAATAAAATAAATATAAAAGTTTAACTTTAACCTCTTTTATTGGCTTGGGTTTTTATTTGTTCCAATCAATCTTGGTATGGTTAAAATTAGGATGAAAAGTTCTATCGAGCCACATTTTTGCTAAACGGTTCGTATTCTAGACCACGAATACTTCGATCTATATTTGTCCAAATCCTGCAGTACGGAAACAGTCCAAATGTGAATAATAAAAATCAAACAAACAACTATCAAATTAAACTTTGAGTTTCTTAAACACCCTAATGAGAACATCTGACAGTTCTTCATATACTTAAAACGTTAAAGTCCAGTTTAAGGTTTAACGCTTTTTTGGCTCGATATTATTATGCGAAATATTGCAGTATTAAATTTCTTATATTTTTCTATCCTAAAATGTATTTTTAATCCGAAAAACTCCGAATCATTTCGAAATTTTGCACCACATGTTTATCGTGTAAAATTTTTGGAAATAGTGAAATCTTCGTATCATTCCGAAAATTCAACGAGTTTTTGTTGCTCCGAAAATTTTCACATTACTCCGAAAAATTACAAATTACTCCGTAAATGTTCCAAAGTCGCACAAATAATTAAGTCTTAATGTATACCTAACGCGCGTATCTTCTTTCGGACAAAAAACTGTACACTACTGCGAAAAATTTCGGTTCGCAGTAACTCTGTTTAAAAAGAACGCATTTTTTTAAAGTAAAGTATTTTTTAGACAATTTTTCACGTTTTTACAAAATGTCGTTAATTTTTTAATCTTTTTATTAGTTTAGATTGCAAACCTCATTTGTGAAGCTAGTTAAGTTATACCCATTGGTCCTGTGCGCTTTAAATAACCTTGTAATGACTTATGTAGATAAGTATAAACATGTATGTAATTACTCATACGCACGGTTGACACGCAAGTTAAATTTTCTTATTGATCATCAGACGCTAAACGCTAACGAAAAAACCTATCGCCCTCATGCTGAAGGTGTTCTTATGTATATTCCGGAACATTGGCAAAGCCATGCAAAGCTTCCACTTACTAACCAAGACAATTGAACAATTGAAGACATGCGACCAGGGGCGCACCCAGGAATATATTTATATATTTTAGGGGGGGTTTTATATTTCTAAATATATATCACCGGAAAATACTGAAAATTTGCTTCAGATAATACGCTCTTTAAAATACATACATGCAAGTTTTATGTACAGTATGTAATAAATAAATAAACGTTTTAAAATCCACAAACTGCACTTTATTTACATAAGATTAACGGAACTCAAACACTTTTAACCAACTTCAAAAAAAAAGGAGGTTATCAATACGCCGGAATACATAATTTTTGACCACGTGAACCGATTTCAATAATCCTTTTTTTATTGGAAAGATGGTACCTCAAGGGTCATCCCGTAATTTGGTTTAGAGATCCGATGGTTGGATTGGATTGGATCATGTTGAATTTGAAGTCGGTTGTGTTCTTTCCTTAAAAACTACTTGTTTAATAAAAAGTTCTATAAACTCAAGATGCGCTCAACTTTTAAAAGTACCTAATAAAAAGTTTTAAAAGAGTCAGTAAAAATAAATTTATTGATTCCATAAATTTTTGCACTTTTATGTTCATTTTTTCGATTTCTGGTTTCTGGTTTTCGATAGAGATGGTGAGTTTTCACGATTGCTAGATTTTTCTAATATTTCGAACACCGAAAAAATTAACTGAACTCTCAAGAAAAACGAAAAATTCATATAAAACGACGGACGAGAAATGGAAAAGAAATTTTCTTCTACCAAAATTTCTTAAATCAGTTTGCAGCTCTCAAGAAAAAAATGCTCGTATATTCATTTCCTCATGAAAATTTACAGCAAAAGCAAAGCGCTTTTTCAAGCAACAGAAATTATAATAAATATTTCTTATAATTTCCTTGAGAGCTGGATTCTTAGCTTTAAGATACAGTTTGTATTTGAGGTTATTAGCTTTAGGGGGGTTTGAACCCCAAAACCCACCCCTTGTGTGCGCTAATGCATGCGACTATCTAAATATTTACACATTCTTAATGACAATGACAAACGTCTATTATACTTTTCACATACTAAGTGCTTAATTAAAGAAAATAGCCTACTAGTAGGCCTAGGTTATAAAAAGACCGTCANAAATATTTACACATTCTTAATGACAATGACAAACGTCTATTATACTTTTCGCATACTAAGTGCTTAATTAAAGAAAATAGCCTACTAGTAGGCCTAGGTTATAAAAAGACCGTCACGGCATCTCCGCGCTGACATTAAGTTCACTCGTCCACTGCGGTCAATTGTGATATTGTGCGCATCAAAGGGAACTGAAAAAATAAATAAATAAATAAAAAATGTTGCTGCTGTCACCTGCAGTCAACTACTGGACTACGCTACTCAATTTCATAAGTAAATTTGCATTTTTTAAATCAATTCGTTTTTATTTATATTTTATTAATAGATAAGTACTACTGCGCTCTGCCTCTTATTTCTCACTTATATCTTCAGTACAAAAGTATTTTATTGACTCCCATGCCACCTGTATCCTGTGGCATCGCGATTTTCCATTTGAATTGAAAACACCAGCCGATAGCGAATTCATACAATACGTCAATATTTGGCCTGACAATTTGTCACAATCCTTGCAGCAGGACATTTACAATTTCACCGCTTTTGTCGAAATCCAGCGCGGCTATGGCATGGAACTCGATGCCTTGGTACAGAAATTGACTATAGCCATCAGGGAAACGCATTGTGAGGTGAGTTGCGTAATTAATCGTGGTGTACATGTGTGTGTGTTTGTGTGCGTGTGTGTGGCGGTTGATCGAGCGCCCGGTCGGTCGTAAGCAAAATCAGAGTCTCATTTTGCATTTTAATTTAATTACGCATGAATTTTAATTACCATTTTTACACTTTCCCACACTCATTGCTGTATGCTGAATCAATTTACCATGCCGACCCTGCCGTAGTCTTTCGTCGCATTTCAAGAGGACATACCAGTCTTTACGCGTAGTTTCTACAACGCCAGCAGAATATCGGTATGGCGTTCGTTACGCAATAAATTTCTATTTGTCTACCGCAAGGACTTACTGCTGGACACTGATACTTCGGTATACTTCGACGACTTTCTTTTCATAGGTAAAACATATAACTTATTCACCTACTCACGTACATATATTCCCGTTGCACATTTATCAATGTGGGCTGTCAAATACACATACATAGACATTTGTATATTTATGTATGGAAGTACTGTAAACACTTTACTGACATTTCATTTTAATTACAGATCAACCAAATATTTTAATAGTCGAAGCTGAGTGTGGCAATTGCTCAATGTTTGCATTGAAAACTAATAAATTCGTTGGCCCTCTGGCTGAGCATCCGGAACAGCTGTACATATTGGATCGTTACAACGCTACAAACGGCACATTTGAGTTTGGCGTTGATTTGTATATGGACAAAATAAAAGATTTGCAGGGACGTGAGGTGACAGCTGGTGTTTTCGATTATCGTCCCTTTTCCGTGGTAGATTTTGTGAGTTAATTTGACTTTATTACGCTATTCAACGCTTAATTATACAAGTGGCGGGATGAAATGAAAAAACTTTTTGAAATGAAGAGCTCTTAGTTGGCAGGTTAAATTACTTTGAAAACGTCTAAGATAACTAACAAAGTAAGAAAATAGCGTTGAATTCAAATTTTGGATGAATCCGAAAGTTACCGAAAAACTCCGGAATTTTGTGAAAAACTCAGAATTACTCCGAATTTTATTTAATGCGTCAAATACGCAATAGTGAAATAACTCTTCGTCGGCTGGAGAAAATCTGAAATACTTTGAAAAGATCTAAGATTACTGGAAAAAAAGAAATTAGCTTTAGATATAGGATTTTTAT
>NW_016180716.1:0-6617 GCF_001687245.7 Rhagoletis zephyria | reverse complement strand
AAGCTGTGTTTGGTGGTTAAATGAAAATATTTATGTACAGAAGAATACTATGAAATCGATATGAAAAACAAAAATTATTAAGCTTTAAGGGAATGCTTTCAGTTAGGGTTGCCGCCGTTATGGTCTTTTCAATGAAATTGCGGCATCTATGTTTTTTTTTGAAGTGGAAACTTTTATAAGAAAATAGGCAGAATGAATAAAAACTCAGCAATTGCTTTTGCTTGAAANGACCGGGACACCGGGACAAATAGTCTAAAACCGGGACATGTCCGGGAAAACCGGGACGTCTGGCAGCCCTATCCAATGCATGATACAAAAAAGAAGGTAGTTTCATTGTCACTTTTCGGGCGCCATATTAACTACCTGACAATTAAGCAGATTGTGACGTTTCGTGCTACCATACCTAATCCTCAATAATCATTTATTTAGTATAAAAACAAAATATTTAGAAAACTAAAAGGAAATTTGTCTCCGATCTCAGCAATAACGAAAATTGAACTTCATACATCGCCATATTTGAAAAAGCAACCAACTGACTTATTCTTTGACATAAAAGACCGGTAAATATGTTGTCCTCCGCAAAAATCAACAATTATTAAATTAGTTTCTTCTAAAACCAGTCACCGAAAAGGATTTGGATGTGCTTTGCAAAGGTAAGGCTTTAATTTCGGTGCTTCATGCTATGATAGATATTATAGTTATGGACGATAGGAGTTACTGCCGGTTGAACTGGCACCCAGAGTTTGGAAGTAAGTAGTTAGAGGGCTGCCCAATGCCTTAAGTGCAGTTTAACTGTCACTGCAAACACGTCAGCCTGGAAGACCGAAGCATACTTCCCCAGAGAAAAGTCCAAGAGAGAGTCAGTTTTGGAGCCATCATTGAAGATTCGATTATGTGTGATTCCGGGCTCAGTGCTGGTATTAAACTAACATTCAGCCGCAGGGAACTAAACATTATAGAATCTCTTCAACAAAGGTAAGGGTGGCGTACTATCCTGTGGCATTGAAAAGACACAAGTGTTCAGATCTCTGCCGCTAGCAATTTCCGCCTTGCCCAACTCAGTGTTATACCAGCATCCATTTCTTTTTAGTCTGCAGGTGGCCTTTAAAGCTTCCCCTCGTAGGAAGACACAAAGTGACGGTCGGTGCAGCAGTGCATCAAGAGCAGCGCCACGTATTGTAGAGAAAGCTTCAGGACAGCACACGGCGGTAGTTCTTTGAAGTTTAGCAAGCCGACTTCCCACGCTCTTGATTGAGATTCTGCTCCACTATACCACTGACGCATAGATAATTATGGGTCTGATCATAGAGGTATAAATCCAGAGGATTCTTTATGGTGACACACCCCACGTTTTGCCAAAGACCCGCTTACATTGCCAAAATGCTGCCAATTCTTTAGAGGTTTTGTGTTCCACGTTAGATTTACACGAGAGTTTTGTATCCTGAATTACTTCTGGATTCTTCACTTCGGTAGAATTCTGAATTGTGACTCGTTTAATTGTGAAGCAATGAGCCCATACAACCTTCTCCGAATCCTGTTTCGGACTATGCTTTAATTACGAAATATCTATCAATACATCTTCTTCGGACTATGAACCTTACGAATCCGTTTAACCTCTTCGATAATATTTATGTTTCCTTAGTACTAGAAAATTTGAGTGACCAAACTATTCATGGTAGCGTTGTTCGAAAACACTTCTATTGAGGAACTACAAAATAGTTTAAAAGGCTAGTATATTTGTAAAGAACATAAAACGTTTGCTAAGTAACAAATCCTCAATAGAATTTCCGTACTATTTGGAACTTAAGTCGCCGGCGCGCATTGATTTCAGTTCGATCAAAGAATGCTTCTACTATAATGTGATGAGGAAAAAGGCACTGAGCCGTACGAAAATCGTAAACCCTCTCAGCCCGATCTACGCAGTCTTTGTTGTAAGGGCATACTGAAAATGTAATCAAAATATTCTTGTAAGACGCTTAATAGAAATTAGAACAATGCTTATAGTACCCATCAAAGCGTGGCTATTCTGGTTTGGCCAATCAAACGAAACGCTTTCCAGAGCCCAGATGGCAGATTCCACCAACAGGCCAACACAATTTCATAAAGGATTAGGAAACCATTTAACACTACGGATTCGCTCGGAAAGCGCTCGAAATTCGATGTACCGGCGTAAGAAAAATTAGATAGCTGCTATGCCTGAACTTAAAAAAATAACTGATAAACTCGAAGCTCTCAATTATTTCTAACCAAATTCTTCACAGTAAAAAATTTCGAGATATTCGAGGATGGTTCCATTTTAAGGGAATGCCGCTAATTAATTGCCATCCAATTAAGTATCTCGAAGCCAAGTCACATCGCGTGTCTGCGCATCAGGCGATTCTGGGCGAGTCCATCAGTTTCTCTTCTGTGCCAACTGACACTAATTGCAAATTTCAAGTCCTCTTTTACCTTTCATCGCGGAGGTATAACTTCATCGGCCGCCTTATCAGATGTTTTCATTGAGCACGCCTTGGCACCAAACACCAGCACGGGCTTGCCTACTCGGTCAAAGTAGTACTTGTTGGCAAGAGTGATTTTCCGTTGGACATCAAGGCTGACATAATTACTATTGGTGATTTTTGTTGTTGGAACCTGGCACAAAACAAGAAGAAAACAGCACTCAGACTACATGCCGTCCATTGTAGTGATTTCATGTCCGTTTTAATCTGATTTAAGTCTGCACGATTTACGAATAAACCTAAGCAGATTTTTGGAGCTCAGGTATTCGTCTCTCAACACATCGCGGCCAAATTCCTCATACTCAATTCTTGCAAAGGCGGGGCAGACGCACAAAAAGTGTTCCACCGTCTCCTTAATCTCAATGCTCGAAGGCGGAATTGCTACAACTGGTTGCCAACCCTGGCTAGGTGTAAATCAAGCTCGTTATGTTTACCATCACAATTTAGTCGAGACTTGCATTGCCGAACTAGTTCGGAATAGTTGGAGGGCTGGCAAATGCCTTAAGTGCAGCTTGGCTATCATAGAAGACACTTAAACTCCTTCCGCTCCACCTATTCTCGAACACGTAGTCCATGACCTTGCGGAATGCNATTTTAAAGCAGCAGATTTCATAAATGCACCAGGAGGTACAGGAAAGGCACGTTTGATGCCAAGTGCTCTTCCTATGACCCTTATGCCGGAAAGTCCTTCCAACAACACTGCAACTCATAAATCAAGTTGTGAAAGCTTAATAAATGATCGCGCTTCACAAACTGAGTAAGCATTGTTAAAACGCGATATATTTGTAGAAATATTTTTAATTTAAGTCGTTTAGTGGAGACTTAGAACAATCCAGCTACAAACTCGAAATTCTGTTGCTGAAGTCAAGAATTGAAAATCTGGAGGGTGAAAACTCAGCACTCAAGGCAGAGTACTATAAATATAAACATTCAATGTATAAAAAAATAGAAAAGAACATGCAAATTAACAAATTTTAACTAAAGANATGACTTACGGGCGCTAAGCCGTTAAACAACTTTTAGCAAATAAACGTGCAAGAAATAGTTCCGGTACTAGCACGTCAATATTCTCTTAAAGTCTCATCAAAAAACTCCTTGTCGTTTAAAAAATAAAGGGAATGCCGCATTATACTAAAGCCGGCCTTTCGACATAAGCTACTTTTCCATACGAACACAGAAATAAATAAATACAAAACTTCAAATTTACTTAAAAACGTCAACCAGCGAAATGTAATTTTTTTATTTTTCCTTACACACGCTCATTTTTATTTTTACTCTTCCGAAAACTTTGACTTTTGTAGGTTTGATGTCAATTTGGCTTCTACCTGTTTTTATTGTACCATGACCGGAGCTTTGAAATTGACAAATAACTGGTGTGTGCCGATGATATACTCGCGAGTCTTTCCCGATATTTGGCGTATGGTGAATACCTGCCCAATAGTGGATTTTCCAGGTCTAAAGCCGCATTGATAAGGTCAAATCACTTCTTTGACGGTCGGATTCTGTCTTCTTTATGATCTATTGAGTACGTGACAACGAAAATGAAACATCATCATCATCGTGGAATAATAACAAGGTGTTGTCAGTAGCGACGTGTTTGTTGTAATTTTGACAAGAGCGGCATGCTTATTTTCAGTGCTGCCGATAATAATTTTTATACTAATATGTAAAAATTAAATATATCGTGGTTATCAATGAAAAAAGACGTACACAAAAATCGTATGGAGCGAAATGGACTACTGATGTACTAGAGTAGAGTGACTGCAAGTTAAAATTCACTTATATAAGCGATATTTATGTGTTTTAAACTATTTAAAAAGTCATTTACAGTCCTATAGGAAATTGCCTTACTATACAACATATACCTTTTTAAAAGTTCTAATATATGAAAGCCGTGTGGAGCTGCCGATACAGACATATTTACATATGTATATTCATTTGTGAACACAGGAATAATCTAGCTTATAATAATAAGTTCTTAACACACTGTAAAGTGTTCCTTATTCATCATGAAAATGTTTGTTTATTGTATTTGAAGTTTGCAAGAAAAAAACACCGAATCAGTACAGTTTTCGTTTTTGGGGATAATAAATGCAGTTTGTTTTCATTTGAGCCGCGAGCTTTTTTTACATTTTTTATTCGGTATACATATATTTTTAAACTAAAATAAATTGAGTGCCTAACAAAATATAAAAAAGGAAGGTATAGCCTGCGTCATATTATAACATGAGTCTTACTGATTATTATTATTTTTTATTTCTAAGACTTTCCTTATGTTCTGGATGTCCCATTGAAGCCTGTTGTTGCCTTTAGAAGTGTAATTAATTGGGAACGTTGGCCTCAGTGTACTCCAAGTATTACTACCATAAAATCAACTGCAAGTCATTCAAGAATATATTGCAGTTTCTCGAAAGACGTCCCAATGGTTCCTCAGCCACATGATTTTAAGGTGATTGCTGATAAAGTT
This sequence comes from Rhagoletis zephyria, assembly GCF_001687245.7. Lineage (NCBI taxonomy): Eukaryota > Metazoa > Arthropoda > Insecta > Diptera > Tephritidae > Rhagoletis > Rhagoletis zephyria. Next base: position 1,652 of record NW_016180716.1, on the reverse strand, counting down.
TAAAGAGCCAAGATAGAAGTGATTAGGCGGTAGTCCTTGATAGAATTCGCTCAGGATTTGAGATCTTTCTAATTCGGAAGCGATGTAGAAGTTTCCCAAATCACTACTATTAAACTGGAATCATTAAGTCTTACTGTGGACTCAGTTAGACCCGGGGTCCTTTGTAATACCGTATTAGGTTAGCATTTATCCCCTAAGAACTATAACTTTATCGTCTAAGAACTAGCACTAATAACGGAAAACCGATTTGGCATTCTATCCAACTAAATAATGTCTGACAGAGACAGAGACAGAGACTGCGGAGCCTGTAACATGTTTCTTCCCGTTTTCTTTTTAATGGCGAAAGAATAAGAGCAAGTGCTATGCATTTGTGCACCCGTGCCTTCAAGGCCTTTCTCCCTAATATGACCTAGTGGTTCCAAGGCTGACAATAGCTGCTGCGGAGTAGGGATCTATAATACACAATCTATAAGCCTCCTTTTAACTTTGACTTTTAGTCTGAGATACAGGCTCCGAAGGCACAAGAGGGCACCTCAATGTGTGATTGCCTTCAGCTTTTTAGTACCCATCGTTTCCAGCCACCAGGTTTACCTCATTGAAGGACCGGGGAAATGAAGTGGCTGATATTCTCGTCAAAACAAAGTGCTGCAGGAAAATACATAGGTATTTTATAGGTCTACCATGTAGCTCCGTTAGACGAAATTTTTATATGTATGTGAATGCAGAAATAAGCGCAATATTACTATACAAGACTTTACTAAAATGTAATACTATTAGAACATTTCTCTCTCAAGGGCGCACAGTGTACGATTTGGGAGTTGCGATGGACAAAATCATAAATCTCTCGATAGGAATAAAATAAAAGCATGAACATAATGGCTTTTAAGGGAAAAATAATTCCATTCTATAATCAGTACGTTCAACCCCCCAAAAATTTCGCTGAAAAATGAGAAAAATATGAATACATTGCTGGCTAGCTCCTAAAAAAATTTTGGTTTTTGGTTTTATAAACTTTTCTTGAATATTTTCAACCATAAATTCAAATTTGTTGTCAAAAGTTCACTCAAAAAGGAAGGAAATCGCCAAAAATTAACGCAATTTTTCAGCAACTCAAAGCTTGCGCTAGAATTGAATGGGCTATAAAACTGCGTACTCAAAAAATTCTGAAAAATCTGATTAAGAAGTTGAAAACTTAAATGCAACTTTGCAATTTAAAAAATGAGCATCTAAATGATTTTCTAGTGAACTTTGGACAAAAGAAATTTGAATTCCTCTGTCCATAAAACCAATTTTTTTTTGTTTTTCAACGAAATTTTTTGGGGGTTGAATATAATGATTATATACTGGCACTATTCGAACCCTTATTTTTCCATTTTTTATCTTATTCCTCACGAAAGATTTACGATTTTGTCCATCGACACTCCCAGTGTACGATACACTCTGGAGCGGTTACGGTAAAGTTTTTCCAAAACTTTGACAACCTCTCAAATTACCGACTTTGAAATTGAACAACCTCAGTCGGTCGGTGGTTACTAGCGTTGCCTGAGCGTTGACCCAGAATACAGTCAGCGATATAAGCGCAGCGCCATTTTGATATACTCTTTGTAGTACCTTTGATATCTGTTGTCATAATTTGTTGGTATCCTCAACAT
>NW_016180715.1:0-6618 GCF_001687245.7 Rhagoletis zephyria | reverse complement strand
ATTCGTCATCATAAACATTATCATTACAATTATAGAAAATTTTAATCTACAAAATCTGTACAATTGCGGTAATTGTAATCTTAAAATTTTTAGGAATACAATTACTGTAATCGTAATCATAGAAAGCACAGTAATCGTAATACTGAAAATTTTCGGGATTACAATTACAGTAATCGTAATACTAAGTAATCAAAATGTAATCGTCGTCATAAAGTGCCCAGCTCTGATAAAGACCTTTAAAGCTACGTTAAAAAAAATAATTTAATTAATGGTGTTTTTGACCTAGAAACCGCTTGCAATGAACTTTCTAAAAAAATTAAAACGTGGTTTTCGGTTCTTGCTACGATGGGAATGGATTCCCTGACGCAAGAACGGCAAAAATTAATCGCTAGCTTAGAGTGAAAAGTTGTTAAGCCCCATTTTAAAAATCGTACAGAAGAGGAACAATACTTCTTATAGCCATTTTCTTGAAGTATTTCGCAAAACTTGAATATAACATTTTGCCTGTTTAAAGCAAAGCAAAACTCCATACGAATCAGAGGGATTCGATCTTTATTAAAAGATTTCGTACATTTTCCGCCATATCGGATTTTCAGTGCTTCTTTTGGACTTAGCAAATTTTCCTTCCATTGGATATAAGCGAGAAAAATAAAACAAGTACCTTTATCCTTTTCGAAACAATGCATTTTAAAACTTTTAGAAAGTTCATTGTATACTGGTTTCAGGCAAAAAAAAAAAAAAAAAAATTCCTTCTATTTTCTAATGTAATTTTAAGCGGGAAGGTAATTCTTTTATCCAAAAAGACATCTCAAAAGCTTTATATCACATTACCAATTTTTTTCGACGTTAATTTTAGTGCATTAGTAAACAAATATACATACATACATATATAATGTCGTTATATTTAAGGCTGCACAGGTATGGTATTCAGTAATTTTCACTAAATGTTCAGCGCAAACAGGCAACGAACTGAAAAATTTCTCATGATCTGTGAGTTTTCTGAACGATTTCGAATTTCGTTGATTGCTAATTAATTATTCACTCAATTGTGTAAGTACGAACCTTCTAGGGTTTATTGAAGACTTCAAATGTGGATTCTTCTCCATGTAGATGACGTAATATGCAGCTCAATTCCATGTCTTTGTCCTTCTTTTTGTCGAGTATACAGATCATCTTGTTGTGGTTCATCTTCCCAACAACTCCTTCGCTTTTGTTGTAGTCCAGTATCATCGTGCACTTCCTTTTGGGACCTCCACTTTCCGTGTTATAGCGGGAAGTGGAAAGTGCTACAGCAGATTTTTTCGAATACAGGAACACATAGCCATATTGTGGCTGAATCTAAAGTCCGATTATTCAATCGCTCTTCCTTTTTGGATAAAAAAATTCGGATGGTAAAAACGTTCCCCATATGTTCACAGCGCCCAATTTAGATAAGTTGTAATCTGATATCAAACTGTATGTCAAATTATAACTTGCAAAAAGCCTTTGGACACAATGTTTCTACCTATTTCGCGAGACAGATTACAGCACAAATCCTTTGTTCTTTCGGCTGCCACAAAGACAAACTTTGACAACTGTTGCTCTGTCGACTTTTTTTTTAAAGGTAACCCTTTACCAAACTTTTTAATTATATGCAATGGCAGGTACTTAAGTTTGTACAGAGATACAAATCCAACTATTTTTTATTCAAATCCATTGGAAAATCTGCTTATATCCGTACTACTGTAAATATATGCGGTGCTCTTGTCACGCTTAAGAGGCGCTGTCATTCTTCCACAGGATCTATAGCGTGCTAAAACTAGCTCAGCTCATTCACAAAATACTGTGAAGATAAACCCACAAACACGTTGCCACAATCTTTTGTATGGCTGCATATTTTCTCGCTGCTTTCAACGCCACAAACCACGAGTTTGTTGGCAAATCACGCATAAACAATGGTAGTAGAATTTTAGTAGCCTAAACGTTTACTGCCACACAAACTAGATACTCACAGCCAGTGCACGGACTTTACCACTTTATTGGCAGATCTACCAACTTACTTTTTAGCTGTTTTTTATTTTCTACCATTTCTACCAACAAAGGCTAAAAACCTACCAATATTTTCCCGAAAGAAAGCAAAGAGATTTAGATGAACACAGTGTATACATATTTTATCATGGAACATACCTAAAATAAACATGAGGAGTTAACTTTGACCATAGCCAACTGTTTATGGAAATATTTTTCGTTTGCAATACGTTTTTTGTGGGAGACCGCCAAAGGAATGGTGTGCAAACTTAAATCATTTCAAAACTAATTTTAATCAACAAATTTTAAAGTGCAGAGTAATTGTTGGTTTTATTGTAAAACAGGGCCAGAATCAAGGCATCCGGGATCGAATCATATTCGAATCGGAATTTTCTTCACAGCTTTTGGTAGCGAATTCGCTTTTTCAGTTCAAAATGTATTTGAGAGAAAACAGCTCTCTGTTTGTTTCATTCGATTCGAATCGTGTTTCATTCGATCACGGATGCCATGATTTGGGCCCACTTTTATGTATACTTCATGTTTATACCTTTTTTGTTGAATGCTTTATCGTTTTATAAACAAATGCAATTTATTCCAAAGCGAATTCATATAATAAGGTGACAGCAAAAGTTCAAAAACAAAAATTCCACAAACAAATTTTACCCATAATGACAATAAGAATTAAAACAAATACATCATTTTGACATTAAAATCCCCAAGGCGAAAATTTAGCTGCTTTGGTAACACCATCTTACCTGAATTAGCTTTCATTTATCCTAAATGAGTAAAAACTCTACCAACTTCTACCAATTTTTGTATGTAAAATCTACCAATATTAATTTTTTATTTAAGTCCGTGCACTGCTCACAGCATATCTGGCATTCATTTTCGGATACATACGTGCATGTGTTTAATTATGTAAAATCCCTTGAGATTTCATTGTTTTCAACAGATTTAGCCATTTAAGTAATAAAATTGCCATAAAAAGTAATAAAGCAACCGTAAGTTACAAAACTGCATATAAGTTTTCAATTAAAATTTAGTATTTTCTAGGCTACTCACTGCTGCCATGGTAACATATACATATGTATATGGGGTGTTCCATACCAAAATGGACGGGGTTCAGACTTCATGTGTTTGATTTGTTTAGAATTTTTAGGGTTGATGGACAAACATAAATAATAAATAAATATGAAATTTGAGCTTGATTAATACATTTTTAAAAACTTTACAGCACATAAACAAAAACAAATCGATTCAATAACTTTCCAAATATCTCGAGGAAAAAATTCGAAAAAAATAAAATTTAAAATAAATAATACACCCATCAAAACTATGAAAATAAATATTTTCAAAAGTTTTTTTCTTTAAAAATTTTTTACATGCAATTTTTTTGGTAATCTCAAAAAAAAAAATTTTTTAAAATCACAATGGTAGCTCTGGGTATTGCGCAATGTTTAAGTATAGTATTACGGGTTGCACTCCACAATAATTCGAGTTATGAATTTTTTTTACAACGAAGTTGAGAAAAATGAGCATATTACAAATTTACAAATTTTTTATTACTTTTTTTAGAATTTTTTGAGTACGAAGCCCATTAAATTCTAGTATAATAAAGTGCAAGTTTTAACCGATTACAAACCTGGCGTTATTTTTTTTTTTAATTTTCTTTGAAAACGGTTTTAGGTATTTTCTTCCATAAGAAAAAAGTGAAAAAAGCCGTCAGCTTACAAAATATTAAAAATCAAAGAAATTTTGCAGTAGCTTAAAACTTGCACAAAATTTAATGTGCTACAAAACTGTATACTCAGAGAAAAAAGTAAAAAAGTTAAAACAAATTTGTAAATTTTTAATGTACTCATTTTACTCAACTTCAGTGTAAAAAAATATTCAAATATTGTAGAGTGCAACCCGTAATACTATACTTTAATATTGCGCAATACTCAGAGCTACCATTGTGATTTTTTTTTCAAGTTTTATTGAGATGGCATATTTTCCAAAACTAATTTTTTTTATCAAAAAATTTGTATGTAAAAAATTTGTCAAGAAAAAACAATTAAACAAATATTTCTTTTCATACATAATTTTGATTCGTGTATGTGTGATTTTTTTCAAATTTTTCCTTATCCCGTTCCCGAGAAAACTGTTTCTTTTGAAAACTATTAAATCGATTTTTTTTTTTTGTGCTGTATAGTTTTTAAAAATGTATAAATCAAGCTCAAATTTCAAATTTTATTATTATTTATGTTTGTCCATCAACCCTAAAAAATTTTAAACAAATCCAACACAGGAAGTGTGAACCCGTCCATTTTGGTATGGAAGGGCCCATATATATGTATGTATCTACGTTGCGTACTTCACAGCCGCTTGTAATCTTTGTACATATTACGTTTATAGCTTAAATGATGGCGAATGTGCTGAAGTTTAGTGCCAAGCAGATTTACGCGTATTGTTTGTTGGTTCGCTTTGTCTCGTGTGGACTTGTGGGGCTTTTGTGAAAACTTTACGTTTTAATTAGTGAAAATGTGATAGTATATTGTAAGAGAAATCCGCCTAAGCATATGCAAAGTTTCGTGCAGTTGCGGCAACTGGCTTTTGGGATTAGGCTACGTAAAAATAAAAGTGACTTGCAAAGATCTAAATAAAAGTTTAATTATAAGAGATTAATTTAAAAGTAATTTCCGGTATGTATGTATGTATGTACGATTTTTTATAATTTTTTTTTTTAAGTCAATCAAAGTCAATAAAAAAATTGGCTTTTCTTAGAAAAATTCAAAAGGGCGAAGTGAAAAATTGATTGTCAATCCAACCTAGTCAGTTTCCTTGACAATGAAGAAGGTTAAACAAATGGAAATTCTTTGACACCTTTTTATGCCTATAGCAAAAATAAGGAATTGAAAGAATTCGTAATTTGGTAATGGTTTTCAAAACAATACTGATTTAAGAAAAATGTATTTAAATATTTCTGCAACAGGCTCTTTCCTCATTTACCACTCCCCCTCTTTCCCCTGTTTGTTTGCTGTTGTCACTTTTAAATGTACCCCTTTTCGTTGACTGAAACCTCAGAAAGTTTGAAGGTTTCTTCTTGAGCTACTAGTGTGAAAAGTGCAATAAAGTTTAGGAATTTTAATAAACCCTTGCAAGAATGTTATTCGACCTTTTCTGTTGAATATTTGAAGTGTATTAAAGTTTCAAAAGCAATTTTTATTGCATATTTTATGGCGCATGTTTTATTACATGTACATATGTGCGTTTTCGAAGTGGGCAAAGCGCCTTGCAGGAAAATTTAGCTGTCTAAAATACTTAAAGCTCACTGTTAAAAATCAGGCTTTAAAAATTCAATCGGTAAATATTTAGCGATGTTCGAATGTATATCTGTGTTTGTGTATCGATTTTATGGCACAATTTTCCTATTTGCAGACTTTTGTACGCAAAAGTATCCATTCACAAAATACTCGATATTTATCGAAAAACTATCGATAAAGTTCGGCGATATTTCCTAATTTGTTAAAAAAATATGTCTAAAATATCGTGATTTTTTTACAAATTTGTACAAAACTAATATACATACGTGGCTTTGTAAGTTTCGTATTTTTAGAATTTGTATCTAAAATCAAATGCATATATGTATTATAACTACCCAAGCAGAATAAATTGCATTTCGTCACCTGAAATGAAAAATAACTTAACATCGTCACTGAAATGGAAAAAATCGTGAATAATTTATTATTTATTTATTTTTTTTTCATAAAACGATGTGGGGAGTTTTAATTTGATGAAATCCATCACAGCAATCAAAAAGTGAATTTTGAATTTTTTATAAGTTACGACTTTTTGCATTTCAGGTAACGACTTGTTGAAAATTCGATATATGCCTCACATTTTGACAAGGTTTAACATATTATTATTTTTTTTTTTTGTTATTTAATTTTGGTAATTTCTTCATAAAACTTTAGTTTATTCCGTGTAAATCCAAGTTTCAAACTTTGTGCAATCTTCGAGCTTTCTAATTCTATTACTTGGCAAGATTCTGAGCACGCAATTTTGCGGCCCATTAAATTCTACTGGAATAGAATACCGTTGATTTTTTCAGAATTTTTTTTTATCGAAAATTTTATGGTTTCTGCCTTATAAAAATAAATTGTGTTTATATATTATATAGCAGCAGATGCGACAAAAATAATTCTAAAAAATCAACGGTAGTTTTTAGCCATTTGGAAACTTGGACTTTCTTTTATTAAAATGCATAACTGCATACTCAAAGTCCTTTTAAGAAATCTAATTAAAAAAGCACGAAAGTTTGAAACTTGGATTTACACATGTTTTATTAAAGAATGAACTTCACATATTTGTATACAAAAAAAATCACCAAAATTAAATCACAAAAAAACATATATGTAAACACTATATGTAAAATTTGTTCGACCGCTGTATGTATTTATGCTGCAAAAAAATTAAGTATCTTCCAAGAATTTCCTGCAGGGAGTGTACCGCATACAATTTTTTCATATATGTATATACATCTGTATGCATATATGATTAAATATGTGGAAATATACATCCATACACGTGTGTATGTAAGCACGTTAAATGCAATTTCCTTTTCTTAAA
>NW_016180713.1:0-6618 GCF_001687245.7 Rhagoletis zephyria | reverse complement strand
AAAGTCAGTGACTGATTTTTATTTATGACTTTTATAAATACAATACAATATAATTACAATATTTTTTTTTTTTTAAACTCTAGGTTTTATTTAAAAAAAAAAAAAATCAGTTAAGTGCGGCGAAAAAGAAAAGCTCCAAACAGTTAAACAAGAAGACACTATTGTAATTGGTATGGAAAATTTTTGTAGGCAGCTCCCTCAAGTTTAACGAAGTACCTATGTATATGAATGCATCCGAAGAAGCAGAAGTATAGAAAAGTAGACATGTATAAGTATATATAAATCACATGTGTGCATTTTATATATGACAGAAAATATATTCCTGCACATAAATAGACATACATACACATATATACATACATGTGCACACTAAGCGGGTGTGAGCCTGTTGTAAAATGAAAATTTCAATAATAACAATAACAATTATTTTTAATTTTTATATTATACATCCATAATAACAATTATTTTTGATTTTTATATTATATGTCTCAGACAACAGTTATTGAAGACTTTTATTTATAAAAGTCATCAATAAAAATCAGTTAGTGACCTTTACTTTTAAAAGCCGTCAATATAAATCAGTCACCAACTTTTATTTTTTAAATCATTCGTATAAAAGTAATTAATATTCTTTGCAGTTAAGAAGGTTTTGGGAAACAAAAGTTTATGACGACTTATACAAATGACTTTTATAAGTATGACTTAAAAAATAAAAGTCAGTGACTGATTTTTATTTATGACTTTTATAAATACAATACAATTACAATATTTTTTTTTTTTTTGAAACTCTAGGTTTTATTTAAAAAAAAAATCAGTTAAGTGCGGCGAAAAAGAAAAGCTCCAAACAGTTAAACAAGAAGACACTATTGTAATTGGTATGGAAAATTTTTGTAGGCAGCTCCCTCACGTTTAACGAAGTACCTATGTATATGAATGCATCCGAAGAAGCAGAAGTATAGAAAAGTAGACATGTATAAGTATATATAAATCACATGTGTGCATTTTATATATGACAGAAAATATATTCCTGCACATAAATATACATACATACACTTATATACATACATGTGCACACTAAGCGGGTGTGAGCCTGTTGTAAAATGAAAATTTCAATTGCAAATTTGCTGTGAACCAGCAAACTGAGAGGCGGTAAACGCCACAGCCAGGTAGTCACTTAGGTCGCGCCATGCTAGTGCATCGCTTTGCTGAGTATTTAAGTACCCTGCAGATAAATTTAGAGACAGTCTGGCAAAGCGCTAGTTCCGAACTAAATATTTCAGAACAATCTCTGAACTAGTGCAAGACGTTTATAGAGCGGGACAGTTGAAACTTGCGTTGTATGTACGGAAAAAATATCCAAAAATCTAATCTTAAAAGCGTTTTCTTATAAAAAAAAACTGTCCAAAACGGAACCGGTTAAAAACTAGTTGCAAAGTAATGCACTGGGCGACAATTGCCACCGGCAATGACATCGCCGTGTTAAACTGGACAGTTGGAAGCATTGCTTGGGTATTTAGCTAGAACTAATACTGTCGGCAAAAGGTCTAGTTCTACGCTAGTTCTGAGCTAGTCAGATTTTCTGCAGGGTACATACATACATACATTCTAGCGTGTATGCAAGTATGCAGTTGGAAACGTAAAATTCATAAATATTTATAAAATGCTTTCAAATTCCACTTTGCCATAAAAATCGATTCAACGTGATCATCAGGCAGCAGCAGCATCAGCTGGCAACAGCTAGCGCCAACAATCGCAGCAACATTTTTGTATATCTACTTAGGCAAAGTTATTGCCGTCAACTGCCGCCAATTGTAAGAAGCGGCCGCGACATTTTTGTCCACATTCACAAATGTGACTCTTGGGTCTCCGAAAGATGCAAAAATGAATGGAGGGCGGCGACGGTGAAGGCGATCTCACAACTGCTTCGGTAGTTCAGCTAAGTAAAACGGCTGATGCGTGAATTAAGCGGTGGCGGTGAGGCGAACGGGAGCGCATGCTTAGCATTTAACCAGCTGTACGCGTGTATGGCGAGAAACATTTGCAAGCGAACCTTTCGAGTTGCACGCGTTTACGGATATAGAAGTCTACATACTGAGGGCCATAAAGAAACTTATAAAATATATTTATGTACACATGTATGTATGTATGTATGTATGTATGTACCAATAAGCATATGCACATAGCTAAGTACATGTCTGCTTATATCTATGTATGTATATGNTTACGGATATAGAAGTCTACATACTGAGGGCCATAAAGAAACTTATAAAAAATATTTATGTACACATGAATGTATGTATGTATGTATGTACCAATAAGCATATGCACATAGCCAAGTACATGTCTGCTTATATCTATATTTTGCGCTTTTATGGCAAACTCTGGCCAGAAATTCAATTAGACAGCCTGATGTATGAGGTGGCGACACTTATTCATTAGCAGCGTGCAGCGAATAGCTTTGATTGAACGCTCGAAAGCGATTTAGGGCTTAGTTAAACGCAACTGCATACTTTTATCCATTCAGGCTTTTATTTATTAGAGTACTTTAACTGATGTTTTATTCAGATAAATGTTATATTGTTGAAAAATATACATTCATATGCGCGTAGATACACACATACATATATACGTGGTTTACATTAGACCGTACCGTGAAGTATTTTTGCTAAGCAATTTCGAAAAAAAACCTTTTTTTTTTGTAACATTTTCGGCTTTTACAGTTGTACTTTAAATTATGATATATCGACATTCTTGTCTCGAAATTTTTAAGCTAAAAGTTCGTCCACCCGAAGTACCACGTTCTAGTATTTATTTAGTACCATCCTTATGTCACTCAGATAAAGCTGGCCAAAACTCGTTAAACTTACACTAAGAAAGTATATATTTCGATTCGAAAGCAATTTCGAATTTTTATTTTTTATAGCTCTGTTTACATTTTTCGTCGTACTTACATATAGCACTTTTAATAATATAGAGATTTAACTCGAAATTTACGTTTTTGAAGAGTTCGTTATGCAATTGAAAATCTTGATAGGTACGTAGAATATGTTCAGTCTAACAGACAACTAAACTTCCCAAATATGGCGAAGATATGTGACTCTCCATCTGTCTTTTTGTATATCAAATGTATGAACTGATAAAACTTTGATTGCGTTTTCCCACTAAATTTAAATTTTGAAATACTTCGTTATATTATTATATCTTAAAGTGTGATATATCTATGTCTTTGTCTCGAGGAGGCAATTTTTTGTTCCAAAGTTCATATTCATCAAGTTGACAGTTCTACTACTTACCCACCAGAACTGAGTTTTTATCAACACTAATAAATTAAAGCTCTGGAAAAATTTGATTAATCCAGTAGAATTATATATTAAAAAAAATTGTTTGCCCGTCGCGGAAAAATGTAAACAGGCTACCCCCAAGGTTAATCCATACAAATTTTTTTAAAAGGTGGTACAGTCTAATGTGCATACTTATATACCCTGCAAAATCAGGAAGCAAAATGCCTTACAAAAAAGCAATACATGTACATTTTTAATGCCCATTAGGTTTTGGCAACTACGACTGGTCGACCTAAAGGTGAAAAGGTACCAAGACCATTTTTTTCAAAATTTAGTTTTTGGTGCAGAATGGCAGGTAATACGAAACTATACCTAGATATAAAGTGCGATCAACTCGAAAAAATTTTTGGGCGATTTTTGCATAAATCAATTCATAGGACTTAATCCAATTAATGCAAGTATGTTTTTTTTTTCTTCATGATTATATATCTACATTAACTAAAAAACTACTATTATACCTGTGCTTGTATTAACATCGTTGAAGCAGTTATATTTCCAGTTACATTTCTCACTCTCAGTTTTGAGTTAGTTCACTTTAGATCTATGTGTGCGATATGTTAGTGTTTGGCCGAGCTTCTCCTCCAATAAGTGGCGTGCGCCTTGATGTTGTTACACAAAGGCGATTGCATTTTTAAAAGAAGGTGTTTTTCATGGCCGAATACACTCGTAGGTTTGCCATTGCCTGCCGGTTAGCGGTAAGGGAACGAAACCTTCACTATCACTGACTAATTAGTGTATTAGTCAAACCAATTTGGCACTGCCACTAACCATATAATGGTAGTGAAAATCGATTCCACGACCACTTTATGCCAATAAAATATGTCTAAGGGAGTTTTCGAAAGAAGAAGAAGGAGAAGAAGATGATTCCACCTCGTCATCTTCCCGGCAACTGCGACATACGAGGTCCGGTAGTATGTTCAGCCTTAGTGCGTGAATACCGATTGGACAGTGACCGGTTAAAACCTCCACCAGAAGTGAAAGCTGTGGCTTTGTGAATGCGAGAATTGTCCTCGACCACCCCGGTCCACCCTCAGCCAGAAGGACCTTGCGATCGCGCATGTCGTAGTTTCCGCCCAGCGCTTACTGAACTGACATGAGGTCCGCTCCATCTATCCAAGAGTGTACCACAAGCAGTCAATGGCACCCCAGATGCGCCTTATCGTGCCCTTAAAATAAATATATTTTTATAACATCCTCTTTGATCGCGGTAACTATCCAGTTGGCACAATGAGCACTTCTAAGTAAACGCTTTTCCAATAAGAGCCTCTCGTTGGAAGCTGATCTTGCAATAGCACAAGGGCCTTCAAACATTGCTGCCTGGGAAAATGAAAAGCTCCCCACACTAAAAAGTAGTCGTATCTAATCTAAGGGCGAAACTAAGTCCAAGCTCCAGAAATGGAAAAGCTTTGTGTGCACACGAAAAAGGCTAGCGGGGTTAAATCACACGATCTTGTTGGCCAATGCACGTCAACTCTGCGAGAGACAAGCATACCCCCAAATCGTTCATGCGCAAATTGCAATGCATAGTGCCCTTCGCTGTGTTGTGTGATTAGGTATCGGAGACTGAAAAAAATTATAAGTTACACAGACGGCACGAAAGCAAATGGCCGTCAGAGGGCGCCAAAATCTAGCCGCGTCATTAGCAAAACCCTTTAGTTCTCCGAATTCTACACCCTTTACGTTGCACAAATACAAATATGGCCGCCATTTGTTTCGGCTGATTTGCGCACCGCATGTTGTCGTGCGTCAACAATACAGAGCAGTACAAATGCGTTTTTTCACATTTAAATAAATGAATCGCTGTTCATATACACATACTATGCATACATANATTAGCAGCGTGCAGCGAATAGCTTTGATTGAACGCTCGAAAGCGATTTACTTAGGGCTTATTTAAACGCAACTGTATACTTTTATCCATTTAGGCTTTTATTTAGTAGAGTAATTTAACTGATGTTTTATTCAGATAAATGGTATATTGTTGAAAAATATACATTCGTATACTTACATATCGCACTTTTAATAATATAGAGATTTAACTCGAAATTTACATTTTTAAAGAGTTCATTATGCAATTAAAAAGCTTGATAAGTAGAATATGTTCAGTCTAACAGACAACTAAACTTCCCAAATATGGCGAAGATGTGTGACTTTCCATCTGTCTTTTTGTATATTAACTGTATGAACTGTCTTGTCTAATCTAAGGGCAAAACTAGGTCAAAGCTAAAGAAATAGCCGTAGCTATACCTAAACTGTGTTAGAATCTTTACTCCGTATAAGAGGTTTTCCAATAAGGCACGAAAGTAAATTGCCGCCAGAGGGCGCCAAAATCTATCCGCGCCATTAGCAAAACCCTTTAATTCTCCGAATCTTACACCGTTTACGTTGCACAAATACAGACCTACATATACTTTGTATGGCCACCATTTGTTTCGGCTCATTTGCGCACCGCATGTTGTCGTGCGTCAACAATACAGAGCAGTAAAAATGCGTTTTTTTCACATTTAAATCAACGAATCGCTGCAAGCAGTTAGTGAAGGGTACAAAATGTTCATATACACATACTATGCATGCATACCCTGCAGAAAAAAATTATCAATTGATTAAAATAACCGACTTTTAGCTAGCTTTTTTGTGCGAGTTCGATAAATAACTAACTTTTAATTAGCTATGACAAAACTAACTTTAAGTTAGTTGTAAAGTCGTGCAACAGTCAGACTTTATTGGGAGTTTGTTTTCTTTACAAGTTTCTTTTTAAATATCCTCACAAAAATTACTTTTAATACAGNACAAAACTAACTTTAAGTTAGTTGTAAAGTCGTGCAAGAGTCATGCAGACTTTATTGGGAGTTTGTTTCCTTTACAAGTTTCTTTTTAAATATCCTCAAAAATTACTTTTAATACACTTTTTTTCTGAACTTAGCAGATTCTTTTTCGTATTCAGGACAAATAAAAGGAAGATCGAAATTTTATTTTATCATTTTGAAGTTATATCTGACGGCGTTAAAAATATGTAAACAGATATGAAATGTAGTAAAATAAAGTAGATAAATAAAAAAGTAAAAAAATTAAAAAAATTTGTATTTTCTTTATAATATTTTATATCCAAAAGTAGTTGGCTACAAGTTAGTTGACATCTAATGCAGAGGAAACCAGTCCTCAACAATTTGCGGTCATCGCCCCTCAAAAGTAGTTAGTTACGGAGTTAATAAATAGTTACCACTAGTTGAATGCTAGTTAGTTAATAGTTAGCTACAAACTAGTCCCATTTCCTGCA
>NW_016180711.1:0-6619 GCF_001687245.7 Rhagoletis zephyria | reverse complement strand
TAATGTTCGGCTCCGCCCGAACTTAGACTTTCTTACTTGTTTTAATCTGCGCTAGCTATTGTGATAAACATAGAAACAGAATTGAGTGCTAAACTAATAGATGAGCGTAATTAGTTTTCTTTAAAGGGTTAGTTAGTCGATATTTGATTTTTTTATAAAATTCTTTTACTAAAATTGCAATAACTTTCTAAAGCATTAGTCCTACATATTTTGGTATATGGACATTTTATGTAGAGTTAGCTAAGAAAAAATTTTTTAGTACTTGAATTTTGATGGACTTGGGCGAGCAGAAATTTTTTAGAGCATAACGTACCATATTTTTGCTATTACCAATCAAAATTCTAAAAAAGCGGATTTTCTGCCCCTTGCTAATGTTCATACGTCTGTACATGCATACGATTTTACTCGAATGAGAATTCAGATATCTCAATGAAAATTAAGTTACTACGTTGCCCTTTGCTCCAGTTGGCTTTGTGATGAAACTGGCCAAAATCGGGCTGAAACCACGCCTACTTTTCATACAACGGTAAAGTAAAAATAGTTATATTTCAGTAACGGATGAAGCATAAGGAGTAATATTGGTTATAAAGGAAAAATGATTTTTCATTCAAGATGTGTATCACAGTTTCGGTTCATTCGCTCTGCTTAGGCCAACGGCCTAAATTTGCTAAACTTTTCGACCCACCCTAATGTATAACATAACTTAATTATTATTATTACCAAACTTGGTGTACACATTTTTTTCGGCCTCACTAAGCAGGCCGTTGAAATTTTTTTAAATTGGGTATAAAAGGCGCCTGCCAATATAACGGCATTTTTTGCAAAAAGGTTAACACTACGACATTTAAAAGTTACTGGAGTCAAATTGCTGCAAGTTGACATGTCGCCTGATATTTTAGCAAGCATATTCTTGTTAAACTTCGGAAGATGGGCATTGCACAGCCCACTTTAGTAAAAGCTGAGTTGCATTGGAAATTTAAAAGATGGCACAATAATTAACACGGCAAGCCTGGCAACTGTCTTTCAACTCACTATCTTGAAAGCTCTTTTCTGTCTTTCGAAAGACTAGTCAAAAGATCTGCTAACAAGGAGGTCTCAGCGTTATGCTTTTCGCGTTTTAGCAATATATTTTTTTAAATTAAATTAAATTAAAAAATATGTGCATATTTTCTTTTTAGAACAGTAAAAATTAATAACTTAAAATAAATTAAATTAAAAAAATAAATAAATTAAGTAAAGCAACAATAAATCAAAATATTTTTTAAGATCAATTTAAATAAAAAAAAAATCTTCCTAAAACACTAAATTCTAAAAATTAAGCTAGAAAAAGAAAAAAATAAGAAAACATTACTTAAAAATTAAATAAATATATATTTTTATTTTTAAAAGCAGAATCTAAAACTTAAAAAAAAATATATTGAAAAAAGACCAAAAAATAAGATCAAAAAAAAGATCCTAAAAATTTAATGCAATAAAAAAATATATTTTTCTTTTTAAAACAACAAAATCTTAAAGTTAAAAAATGCAATTAGCAAAAGAATACAAATTAAATTAAAATAATTTTCCAATAATTAATTTACAAGGTATACATATTTTTTTAAACAATAAAACTTATTAATTAAAAAGAAATTAAATTAAAAAAAAATGTTAATGAAAAAGAAAAACCCGCCGCCCGCAGACTCCAACTCGGGTCTTTCGAATAACACACCTGTGCTTTGCTCAGCCGGCGATTGCGACTGTTGGGGCGACGCGAGCTAAATCATTTCAAATACATTCGGCTTTCTCTCAAAGTAGCCGAAAACACTAAAACAAAACTGAATTCAGTCGTTTGGAAAACATATTTCTGGACAAAGAAAAATAATGCAAAATAGAATTCGAAATCTCGTTGGGCTCTCGAAGTGTTTTTGGTGCACATTCCTTTCTTCACTCCTCAGGACATATAGCATATGTTAGTTAAGTTTAACAACGCAAAAATAAAAAGTTTATCAGCAACTCATCGTTAAATGATATCAAAAATTTTTCTCATCAAAAAATTTAATCATTAGCTAGAATACTTCTGTGTATTTTCTGTTCAGCTATTTGATTTGCTGAAATCATTTAAGTTCTACACAAAAACTAATGATCTTCTCCAACTTCTCATGTACAAAACTCGCCAGCAATTAAGAGTGTAAACATATTTCATGCTGTTAACATTTTTCTCGCCGAACTTCATTTTTTTCACTTGCAAGTACACTACTA
The DNA here is from genome assembly GCF_001687245.7 of Rhagoletis zephyria. Classification (NCBI taxonomy): domain Eukaryota; kingdom Metazoa; phylum Arthropoda; class Insecta; order Diptera; family Tephritidae; genus Rhagoletis; species Rhagoletis zephyria. The sequence continues at coordinate 4,381 of NW_016180711.1, read as the reverse complement.
CAGCCATTCAAATTTCATTAGCGTTAAAATTTGAATAAGATAAATGACTTTGAGTAAAGAAATTTTCAACTGATTAAAATTGAAACAAGCCATTTGTGGCGCAGAAGCAGGCAAATTTAAAAAAAAAAATAAATGAGTTTGCAAATTAAGGGAACGCTAGCGTTTTCTTTAACGTTTAAATTGTACACGCATATATAATTTACTTGCACACGAAATCCTTGGCAACTCTGACATTGAAGGTGTTCAACTTAGGTAGATATATACATTAGGGCGGTCGAACGATTTTTAAGGATCCTCCCATTGCATTTTTTCGATGTTTTTGGCGGACCTATAAAAAAATCATTAATAAAAAAATGGTTAAATAATCAATTGGGTATTATTATTGGAAGTTTCCTGAAGAGAAACAGAGTTCTCGGATCAATAATATTAATTTTCAAGAATCCTACTATATTTTTTACTATTTTTCGATTTCAAAATAAAAAAAAAAAAAACATGGGTACATCTTTTTTGATATAAACAATCCTAGGGGGTGAGAGCATCAAAATTCGGACTTTATTTCTTCACATGAATTTCTGGACCACCCCAATACATATATGTATGTATGTATTTGAAGCATTTGAACAATTTTGCTAAAAACGCTTCCCAAACAAAATCTGCACAACGCTGTACTAACTAGCAAATTGATTAATTGGGCAACTGTTCAGAGCAGTCAAGCAACCCACTACCAGACAAATACTTAAAAAAAAAAAACCAGCAGGGCTCGCGCGCCATAATCATAAAATCAGCAAACAGCTGCTGTTCATTACCGGCAGTGATCGATTTCAGTAACAAACGAAAACTGACAATAAAGTAAATACAAAAAAAAAAAAAATATCCTTCAAAAATTACCGAGAAATTAAATTACCAAAAATATCATTAAGAAATCTTGATCTGTCCGTTTTACTACAAACCAAAAAAAAAACAAAAAACAACAACAAATAAAAGCAACATTAAATGATGTGGCAGCAAATTCATTGCGATTGTTCAAATCAGCTGGCGCAATCTGCCGATTTTCAAGCGCATATGCCAACACAAAGACAAAAAGTGCTTAATATACATATATTCAAATCGAATTNATGACGACAGCTCATTGCACAGAAACATAAAAAGCCACACATTAATGTCAGTTGTATGCGCCGCGGCGCTGCCTGAGATGAGCTCAACATTATTGAGCAGCTGTGGGTATGCCAAAATGGATGGCCAGCAAAAAAAAAAATATTTACTTACACAATAAGCAACAACTGGCATGACAAATGACATGTCATAGAGCGGTAAATGTTATCAGTTTAATGATTTACATTTCATTTTAAATTATCTGAATTATCGCAAACTTCGCAGAGAAAAAGGGAGGAGCGAGCATACGCTCGAGTATGAAGTTGTAAAAGAAGGCAGGAAAAAACACGAATTTACTATACAAATTTCGGCAGAGGCAAATCATATTCGCTTTGTCACTGAAACTCAAGGGCCAGCCAGCGTAGCGTTCGTGTGAGTTTTAGTAAGAATATTGAAGTAAATGGAAGTAGCTCACATAAAATTATTCTTCTTCTTATTATATTGATTGACTTCATTAGCCCTAAAGCAATTTTTACCGAGTTCAGCATGGTATTCTTTCTCCCTAGCTGGCGCCAAATCGAAGCAACCAATGAAGTTGAGAACCTTTGTAGCTGATCGTTCCAAGCAGGCCCCCCTCTTCTTTTTCCTCCAGCACTGCCAGCGGCTATCAATTGGAATAATCCCAGTGCTGGAGATATGCGTACGTACGTATTACATGACCTAGCCAGCAGGGTCTTGTATCTTTGCATTACTTCATCGTCTCAGGCACTTGCCCTCGTAAATGCGGAAGCCTTAAGTTTCCGAACTATTTTTTTCTTGTGGATTCCAATATCCCTTTCGACGATGTTTCCATGGCCCGTATAACAGTTAATAGGTTTTAATTTGAAAAAAAAAAATTTGTTTCCAAGTACTCAGGAAATATTGTCCACGGTAGAATAGGGTGATGAAAAAATAAATGCGAGAAAAAGTTTAGAATGTTAACATCTCACCCCTAGGATTCTTCTAAATAGAAAAAAAGTATACCCGTTTTTTTTTTTGTTTAAAAATCGTGATATTTAGAAGTAAAAGAGAAACAGAGCTTACCGAAAGAAAAAATTGATTTTCACGATTTCTATACCGTTTTTACGAAACGTTTTTTTTTCATATAAAAGACATGGAAAGCTTCATGGGCTTTGAGGCAGTTCTAAAAAGCATTTTTTTTCCATTTAGAAAAATTATAGGGGATGAGGGCTTAACATTTTAAACTCGTTTTTTGAACTTCGCTGCTGTAGAGAGGATTCGAAAGATTGGTAGAGTGGGAACTCATTGCTCCTCTCCAAACTTACCAGACACCCAAAAATGTACCGTATAAGTCTGGAGAAGGCGTAATAGCAGCAGATCAAATACTTTTTGGTATTCTTTGGTGTTTTATTTTGCGAAATCTTTCGGTATTTTTTTTTTTGTTATTGAAATATTAACTTTCCAAAATTTCTTCAGCACTTTTCTGAATTTTCAAAAAGTTTCTCGGTCCCAAAAGTATATTTCTATTTTCATTCCGAAAATTCTAAATATAAGTGAGAGTTTTTAGCATTTTTCAAAATCATCACAAACTTTTCGAAATTTTTTATATTTTTTTGATGATTCTTGGACTAAATTATGTCTTGTTTTTCGAGATATTTACATATGAATCTCAATAACTAAAAAATCCCGAATATTTCATATATTTGGAGACTTTTTGGACTAAGTTGTGTTTTATTTTTCAAATGTTTCTGAATTTTTTTCTTTTTACTTTTCGGGGTCTTCCGAAAGGTTTCAAGATTTTCACAAGATTTTTTCGGGACCGAACGGGATTTTTCCTAACTTTTCGAGATTCTTCACGTTAAATTTTTTGTTTTCAAATTTTTATCGGCACTTTTCGGAATTTTTTAAAAAACTTTCTGCCCTAAAAGTGGATTTCTATCTTAATGCCGAATATTCTTAATATATTATATTTATCTCTAGTGGCTTTTGGCAATTTTCAAAATTTCCTCGAACTGTTTAAAATTTTTCTTCATATATTTTTTTTTTAAATTTTCGGAAAGTGTCAGAGGGCTTCTCAAAATTTTCTTGAAACTTATGGCCAAAAAGTACATTTCAGTTTTAATCGTGGAAAATCTTAAATATTTTAAATTAATTTGACACATTTGATTTGATTTTTGGTATTTTTCAAAATTTTCTCGAAGTTTTTTCGAGCTTTTTGGAGATTTTGTCTGTTTTATTCGAGGATTTAGATTTTTGATTGCATATATTTTATTTCGCAAAATCTCTCGGGAGTTTTTTTGGACTTTTCAAAATTTTTCAAAAACCTTCGCGCCTAAAAGTACAAGAAAAAATCTCGAATATTTCAAACCAATTTTATATATATGTAGTTTTCGGTGTGTTTGGCACTGTTCTCTTAATTTTGTTTAACCTTTTCGAATTTTTGATATTTTTTTGCGACTTTTTTGATTACATTTATTTTTGGAAATATTTTCGTTATATTTTGGGACTTTTCCGAGACATTTTGCGCATTTTCGTGGCTAGTCGAAACTTTTTGGAAACTTTCTGAATTTCAATTCCGATTTTTTTTTGTGTTTTTTACATAGAAAATTGCCCAAGAGTTTCGAAAAATAAAACAAGAAGTAATCGGAAGAGTCACGAAAAGAACCCAACAGCCCTCGAAAAAATTCGAAAAGTGAACCAAAATGCATACTTGGTACGATGTCTGTTGAAGGGAGTATGTATGAAAGAACTCGAAGGCATCCAGCCTTTTCGAAATGCGTTTTATAGAAATGACTTCCCCGCGGTCAGAGAAAAAATTTGTAAAATAAATCTACCAAAAACTTCGCATTATTTATTCGAGTTGATTGCAGTAGCAGTAGTGCAGTTAAAGTCGAATTTTTCCCACATTGTGACTTGCCCTATCTTCTTTATAAAGATTTACCTATGCAAATAATTGTGCAAAGTTAACCCATACGTCCCATATAATAAAAAAAATTCCATCAACATTAATCCGATTATTTCAAATTCGAAAGCAGGAAACGGAAATTCGAAAAAATTATTATTATCTTGGTAAATTTATTTGAAATTTTTAATTTAATTATAGCTTATTATGCGCCTCATATTTAAATCGCTGCACGGGTACATAAATACACACTTGACTGTGCCTCATTCTCGCTTCGTCATATCGACATTGTGCAAACAAGCAAAATAGCGACGCCAACTCTGAAGTACCCCAATAAAAAAAAAATGGCAAAACCCTTGAGTTTGAGTTGCCAGCCACTCAAATGCG
>NW_016180710.1:0-6620 GCF_001687245.7 Rhagoletis zephyria | reverse complement strand
CAATATGACTATTTTCAGTATATAATATTACAACTGACAGATTTGGAAACTGTTCGCAAGAATTTTAAAGCAAAACAAAAATTTTCCCCCAATTTGTTTGTTTTGCATGTTAAGTTATTGGAATGATTTATTCATATGGAATTGGCGATAAGGCCAATATCTATCCTATTTGATTAACATTTCGTAACTAACGAAATCACAGAGATAATTTTTGCAACCAGAAAAGCTCTCAACTTCCATCCTTTGTTAACAAATGGCAAATAGTTTAGGAATTATAAAATTAAAACTATCTACATACTCCCATACAAAATTTCGTTAATGCCCTGTATCCACAGGAAAACACTGATGTCGTGATTACCATGTCACAAAATATATTTCCAATGGAGACCGCCTATTTCTCATGGGCTGCAATATATGTTAGCGCTTATTGCTTGACATCCACTGCACGCAATTTGATAGTTTGACAGCCATATTTTCATTTGAAAGAAATTATGCTGGTGGTAACATCGATGAAATTTTGATATTAAATAAAAAAAAAAAGAGTCTGTTCCTTATTGGATTATTTATGATTACGTTTAAGGAATTTATTCAGCAAGTTTTTTTTAAAGATGTAAACACCGTAATTGAGAGAATGTTGTCTGGTGGCGTCATGGGGCAAATGCTTATATCGAAGTGCCCACACACAAAAACTTACAATCGTCAAAATGACATTTTTTAAGTCATCGGTATTTGCCTGTGGAGTTCTGCTGTAAGGACTGTGAAATGTTATTGGGGGTAATTCACGACTATCGATAGAGTTTGAGACTACTCCAATTAAAAACTAAAAAGGGTACATACCATGATTCCATAATAGAACTTGGTACTTACATTGATTACACGTCTGCTCCGTGTGACGTGGAGATTTGAACTGTTTACTTGTTTGCCACTTGGTGTTTATACAAATGAGCGCAATTACCAATATCCGTTTTTGGATAAAATTAAACTCCTGTGTTTTAATTAAAATCGTATAAAAACATTTGCCCCTAGCCGGAACAACTAACAAATTAAGGTCTACTTGCAGAACATCCAGAGGTAAATATGTATATAAATAGAGAGTTAGGTAGCTCAGAGTTAAACCAAACAATGTCTTACAGCATTGAAAACTGCCCTAGAGTTAGGTAACCCGAGGAAATTCTAAATTAAGTAGGCATCACTCTCTTTTTTGACGTTTATTTACATTTCTTATTTGAATTTGAATGTAAAGAGCGAGTGTGAATGGATAACAAAGTTCTATGGGAAAAGCTGTTGAATAATATTTTTACTATGGTGAGACAGTTTTGCCAATCTGCTGTGTGAAATGAAATATTTTTTGACAGCAGTACATTTTTGATAATCGCGGAATAAAATATTACAAATTGAAGTGAAATTAATATTAAAAAAAAACATCTACCATCGTTAATTGCAATTCATCAATTTAAGCTTTTATTTAACGAAAAATTACACATATCAACAATCTTTGCGATTGTCAAAATTTTCCATGCATTTGTCAAAAATTTCACTAGCCTCATGAGCTACTGAAATTTTATTCACCTCATAGTTGGCAAAAATTTACTCGCCGCGAACTTTGTGACCGATTCATACACGCTCAAAATTTCAAACACTTTCATACATACATAAAAACATACATAGGTAAAACTTGTAAATTGGCAAGCGGAAATTCTGAGAGTTCTCCTAATTGGATGGACCACTAACACGGTTATTGCATTTTAATCGCATATATAGACTGACCGAAACCTCTGAGCTGAAGGCGGAAAAATTAATACGTGAATATGTATGTTAACCTTCGAAAATTGCTGGACTAAATATTTAACTATTTAACTCCTAACCATTGATTGTGCAAGCCAATTTATCAATTCAACCGGTAAACTTCCAGTTAAATAGATAACCTACTGTTCTGCAAGTGGGCCTACGAAAGTTAATTTTGTTTAAGAAAACAATTTGCTCAAAATATTTCTGAGAAAAGTCTTCTCCTGTTGTATTTCCTAGGAATATGAGATTTACCAAAGATTTCAGTGCAGTGGAAATGTACTATTATGGCTGTTTGCCAATCGGTAACTGTTTTCTCCGTGGTGAGACGGGGTAGAAAAATGTTCTATGGTGTACAAATAAATTAAATTTTGCTGTGTCGAATGCAAAGTAAAATTTTGACAAAAAAAAAAACAAACGCTCGTGCGAAAGCTCTAGTATTGTGTGTTGCTAAAATTGTTAAAACAATGTTATGTGTATACATATTTAGAATCTGTCAAAATGTTACCTAACCCAACGAGAGTCAAATTTTTAGTTTGAGCCGTCAAAATTTCCTATTTTTTATCAATTGGCACAGGTCCTATGTACAAAAATTATGAGCTAAAGATTTAAATATGATAGTTTCAAAAATGCCTCCTTGTTACTTCACCTGGTAGAATTCCACAAACAATTGGAAGTGTGATGAGTACAGAAACAAAATGATGCAGTTAAAATTTTACTAAAGAAAAGCATTTAAAATATGAAAGAGTTTTTACTATCTAGATGCCCCAAACTAGAATAATTTTTCTATTTGTCATCTACTTTTCTCCAGACTCGATGCGAAGATGGCGCTTAAATTTTCTGGAATATTTCAGTTTTCCCAAGATTTTTAAATCAAATTTTTTTGCCCTACTCATTTCCTTTTTTCGCGTTGAAACGTATGTGTGTACTGAGCATTCGTCTAATTTACTGTTCCACTCGAACAATTGGGTCGTGTATACGTCGCATTACATCGCCTTTGGTGAAGCAATTTGAGCTTGTATTCTTTGCACTATATCGACTTTGTAGCATTATCGCGGGTTTCCCTGGCAATTAAGCAGCACACAAATAGGCGGTTCATATTCAGAATAACAGTGGAGGAAAAATTACGAAAGCCAAATTTGCTTTTCAGGCTTTCAGCAGGACATTTGCTCAGCTACTGCCGAAAGCCTGAAAAGCGCGGAACGCCTGAAAAGCTTGTTGTGGAGTTGTGCTTTTAGTACCGGGTTTCGATACGAGTACTGGTTTTTCGATACCTACTCAGTATTTGGTTCAAAAGTAGCGATACCAAAATTTCTTGGTATCGATCGAAAAGTATCGAGTATGTACTCGTGTTTACTCGTATCGTTTCATACCTACTTGTGAAAAATCAACTTGAACCATCAATTAATTTTAAACATATTTTAAAATGAGTGAATCGAGTAGTGCTGAAGAAGATACTACATTTTATTTTGAAAGTGATCATCTTGCTTTGCGTGGCCATCCAGATTACACAAAAATGTTGCGCACCATAGCAATACTAGAAGTGCAAAGAACGCGCGTACTGAAACAGGTTCGTAGTGGTTTTATTAAATTTTGTTTAATGCACTTATGTGTACATATGATTTTAATCATTAAATATAAATATTTTAGATAGAAGATTTGGAGATCGCAAAAAAACGATACATGGAGAATCCAGAATTGCTGCTTGAAAAGTTGCGAAATAATGAAGAAATCATTGCGCCAAACTACATGACCATTGAAAAGGTAAGTAGCCGATAAAAACTGTGTTCATATGGAAAAGTAGCTTATGTCGAAAGGCTGGCTTTAGTATAATGCGGCATTCCCTTTACTCTTTAAACGGCAAGGAATTTTTTGATGAGACTTAATAAGAATATTGACTTGCTAGTATCGGAACTACTTCTTGCACGTTTATTTGCCGAAAGTTCTACAACAGCTCAGCGCCGGTGAGTCATTCGCAATCGTATGCTGCGAATGCCGATTTATACTAAAGCCAGCCTTTCGACATAAGCTACTTTTCCATACGAACACAGAAAACAACGCACCTGGCTAATTGGACAATAACCTATATCAAAAGATACCAGAAATATCTACAAATTTGGATTTTATGCCGGAAAATGACGACAAAGTGAAAGAAGAACCTGAATCGGATTCAAAGCCAGCAACGGTGCGCGGACGTATTGTGGATGAGTCCAAGTCGGAAACTTTTAACCAAGTAAATTTCTTCACAGATATATGTATATGCACGAACTTCTCAATTTTGCATACTATAAAATTATTTATATGTACGCATCTATAGCTATGGTCCTGTGAAGAACAACGTCGCCTTGAGGAGCTGCTAATCGAATACCCAGCAGAGGCTATTGAAAGTCGCCGATACGCGAAAATTGCTAAAGCACTGGGTAATCGCACACCACAGCAGGTATCCAGTCGTGTACAAAAGTATTTTAAAAAATTGCACGATGCAGGCCTTCCCATACCGGGACGTCGGCCGAAAAATAGGCGTGGGGGTCAATCGAAAGCAAAGCACTTCTTTCGACCAACTACATTTTTTCCCGCATTTAATGTACCTGTACAAATGCCGGAAGATGACTACTCATTTGGTGACTTACGCTCGGAAAGTTCACCAGCGCCAACAGATAAACGCAATACCTCCACGGAAACTCCACCGGAAGAGGGAGCCAGTGCCATTGAGTCACTTAGCGCTGAAGATCGTGAACGCATGTTGAAAATATTGAACTTGATAAAAGAAGAGAAAATGAATACGCCCGAAGGTTATAATCCAGATCCTTTAGCTCGGTTGTGTGAGACATGCTGTGTAGCTGCCATTTCGCGTTTACATTGGCGATGCAACACTTGTTATATATACTTAAATCAATGCTCCGATTGCATTGTGAGTCAGTTGTTGTCACAAAAATTTGAGCATCTGTCACACGATGTAGTTACGGAGACTGATACGTGACAGGCACATTGGAATCCAAAAGCTGTTAACAATATAATTTGATTTTGAGTACTGAACAGCCAAAAGTGTCTAAAACTATTTTATAGCTCAAAATGTTTAGTATAACATACTCATGTAATGCCATAAAGTCTGATCGACGAACTCTCCAGTAGTATACCGTTTTTGGTGAGAATTCTAATACTGAAACAAGAATAACAGATCAAAGTGCTTTACAATTTTTATAACTAAATTCATTGTCTTTTATTATTATTATGTAACGTATGCACATATGTGCTAAATAGTAAGTCGTAGAGATGCGCTCATAAGAAAATTTTAAAACCGTCACGCATAACCAAGCAAACAAAAATAAAATCATAATATTTTTAAAATTTGCTGTGTTCAAAGTAGCTGCTTAAAGGGATAAGGCTGGAATTTACATAGCCCTTAAATATCGAATCGGATAAATGTACGTACGTTCGATTATAACTTTTCCGTTATAAATGGTAGATCCAGTATGGATAGCCCAATCAAGGATTTTTAAAATCTGACACCAGATTTAAGTTCAGCAATCATTGAAACCCAGAAATGTTTACACAAGCAGGACAATTACAATTTTTAAAATCCGAGACCAGATTGTATTCCTGCTTAAAAAAGTATCATTTCATTTCATTTATTTGGTTTTGTCAATTTTATTATTTGTCGGTTCGTAAGTTTGGTGAATTGCATCTATTCTACAACATATTAGTGGTATTCTTCAAATTGGGCAAGTGGCCTGGCAGTCTGGCAAAAGAACAGGTGGGCTCAACCAACGACTGTTGACAACACTCACTTGTCACTTGCTCACTTTGGTGAATACCACTATCGAATTTCGCTCGCTGATTTTAAAAGAGCAAAAGTGTACAAACATTTTCAGCATTTAAATTTAGCTCTGTGCCGGTTGACATGGAACGTCCCATATACATCTAGATATACAGTGGTCGAAAAAATTATAGCCCTACCACATTTTGGCAAATTTTAACATAATATTTTTGCTATTTAATTTAGATTTTTTTTTTATAAAAACATAGTTCATGCGTTATATGGAAGCAAATGTGACAAAAAAAAATTCCAAAAATCGTAATTTTTTGTAATTTGAAAATTTGTAGATTATATTTTATTAGAATTTAATCAATAAGAATCATTCTAGGAAAACTAATTAAAAAAGCTAGAAATTTTTACGAAAGCTTGTTGATTTTTTTATGGGCCATTCTTTCTGAACGTTAGCCCCTCCCACCCTGTCCATTTTTCTTTTAACTTACATTTTTTTTAGATATGTAAAATTCATGAAAAACAAGCTTTCCAATGCAGAGTGGCAAAATAACGCGAGGCCCAATTCTACGTTCAGATAACATATATGTGGGGTTCCTTTCACCGTCAGGGTCATTCGGTGAAACAAAATTATTGAATAGGAAAATTGATGGGGGACGAGGGCGGGAGGGTTAACGTTCAGAAAGAATACCCCTTATATATTGTACAAAGTTAGAAACTTGGATTTACGCGGGTTTTGTTAAACAATGCTCTATATTTTTTTACAAAAAAATTAATAACCAAAATTAAATAACAATAAAAATAATGTGTCAAAACTTGTCAAGATGTGGTGCGGCTATAATTTTTTCTACCACTGTATTTTTATTTTTAACCGACTTCATAAAAAGGAGAAAGGTTATCAATTCATCGGAATATTTTATTTTTTATTTCTTTTTTATGAATGTTATCGCATAACTTCGGACCACGTTAATGGATTTTTATAATTCGTGTTTTAAAGGAAAGGTGTTACCTCACAGGTAATCCCATATTAATTTGGTTTAAATCCGATCGTCGGATCATGAACATGACG
>NW_016180709.1:0-6621 GCF_001687245.7 Rhagoletis zephyria | reverse complement strand
TATTTAATGTTCGGCTACGCCCGAACTTAGACTTTCTTACTTGTTTTTTACTTACTTACTTTGAAATTTCCAGGATATGACTGAATAAAAAATTTATTAGAACGATTTGGTGCATTGTGGAGTAACAATATGGGTATCAGTTAAAAGGAAACGTTCTGTAGAATTAAAAAAAAATTTAATTTTTTGTTACACCAGGACGAGTAAATGTTGAAAATGTCCTTTTAAAACTTTATCCTTGAATATCCTTGGAAATTTCCAATATTTATTTTTGAAAAAAATATATGTCAAGGACTAACATGTAAACTACCACATCCTCGAATTTAGTCCTTCCAACTTTATTAGTTTTAGATAAAAAAAATTTGACCATTCTCTTTATAAGATATCGATAGTTGCAATATACATAAATGAAGATACTAGAATCATTACACTGTACAACACTCCGCTGGCTGTTGGACCAGACCAATTTTTTTTTAAGAGATTGAGTCATAGATAAAAAAGTAACTTCTCCGTTTTTCGAAGTTAGCCTCTGAAATCGAGATATGGGCCTTCGAAGTTCTAAATAGAACCTTTGGTAAAAAATTATTTTTGTTTGTTATATGTAAATAACTAAAAAACTAAAGAAGTAGTAGACCCCCTTTTGCTGTTATTTAAATGGTTTATAACTTTTTATTTGCAAACTTATATCACAGGTACTATAAGAGGGCAAATATTTCAATCAATTTTGAACTGATTTTTAAAAAGTTGATATTGTTGTAAACGTGATTGTATACTGTGTATGTAAAAATTTGAGAAAAAGCACTTAAAAGGAAAAAAATACCTTATTTTATAAAAAAAAATATTTTTTAAACAAACAAATTACTAAGCGATATTTTAAAAATTGATATCGTAGTTAACGCAATCAAATCTTCTTTCTTCTGATATGCGTGTTTGTATACTTCGTATACAAAAATTTGAGAAGAAGAACTTAAAAGGAAAAAATACTTTTTCTATAAAAAAAAATAAATTAATAAAGAAATTACTAACCGATTTTAAGAATTCTGTATCGTTTTAAAGGCGATTGAAATAATTTTTTTTTCTATTCTACAGAATTTTTCCTTTCAATTGATACCCATATTTATATTCTACAATGCACCGCATCTTTTGAATAATTTTTTTATTCAATCATATTCTAGAAATTTCAAAGTCCTTTAAAAAAAAATCCTAACGTCAGAGAGAAAAACTAAAAAGGCAGTTGTACTATATTTGGCCCCCTGCTTTGTGGATATATTGATTTTATCGTGTGTAAAATTGACTGTAGCACGGTGTAATATATATTTTTTTAAATTCCGGTGGAAGCCCCCGCCTTTTTTAGTGAGGCACCCTAATGTATATGTATTTCATCATCGTAAACCAACGTCTGAAAGAAATAATTACCGCTAAAGATGCATTTTGGAGCCACACGCATAGGCTTCTTTTTACAAGTGTTCATGGAGCTCACAGCCTCAACATGAACAGGCAAAACAACATCAAAATTATGTGCACTAGGGCGGGTCAATTTGTTCTTAGAAAATATAACCGACTTTGTTTCGAAGACTGAAGTATTCTACTGCTAATTATGAACAAAAAAGTCCATAGAAGTGCAGCTCTAAAATAAATTTCGAGCCTCTTATTTTTAATTTTATTTATTGATTCCTATCAAAGAAAATTTATGTATATCGATTTTTTTAGATTGCTGATATTACTATTGAAAAATGTTTCATATTCAAAGATTCCTTAAGTACCTTTCGTTTCATTTCAAATTTGTAATATTGCATATATCTTATCAATTTAGTACCGTTAAGCATTTCAAGTGCCCTTCACTCACACTTTTTCGGTACAAAATTTAAAGAGCAGATGCAGATGTATATATACATTTAAAGTTTACATACATACATGTTAGATCTAATTGAATTAAATTTGTCAAACAGGTGATTAACTTCTTAAAAAAATATTTAGAAATTAAGCTCTCTTAAAACACTTTGTTTTGGCACCCATGTCATAATATTTCATTTAACTCATCAAATTTATTGATTTAAATTCTTCAAACAGGTGGCAACCCTCTTCAGGAATATTTTCCAAACTAAGCTTTCTAAACCACTTTATTTCGACACCTATATAGCAACATTTCATTTACCTTATCAATTTAATTGAATAAAAATTTTTATACCATTGACAACCCTCTTCAGAAATGTTTTGGAAATTAATCTTTCTTACGCTACTTATGTTTGATACCTACTTTGTTATAATATATTATTTATGTCATCAATTGATTTGAATTAAAGTCAGTTAAAAAAGGAAACTGGTTATGGATTAACAACTAAAATTAAAAATAGGAGGCTCGAAATCAATTTTAGAGCTATGTTTTCATGGCATTTGTTGATCAGGATTGCCAGTAGAATATGCCAGTCGGCGCAACAAAGTAGATAAAAAATTTGACCCGCCCTAATATGCACGCATGTATAAAAACGTAAATATGTATGTATGTTTGAATGTATATATGTACATATGTTTGCATGAGTGTTTTTTTTTTGATAGTCGCAAGAGTCACAGCGGCATTATAATGTACATTGCTACATTTGGACACAATGCCGGCTGGCTCCGCTTTTGCCTGACTGTGGGGCACTGTGGCAACTTCTTGAAATATCCGATCCCATTCACGCTTGCCATTGCGTTTAGTTTTATGCGATCTATATATGTATATACACATGTACACACATACATACTTATGCATGCGTATGCCTCTGTATACCTGTATATTTCCATAGGACTTGTTGATATTTAATGTAGCAGCAAAAATTGGAATTCATTGTGTGTAAATAAGTAAGTAATTCGACACCACTTTCGATTGCAACAAAACTATTAAAAAGCGAATGTTAATGCGAAAAAGGGCCACAATCGCATGACTCGATATGTGAAAATGCATTCAATTCACATTAGAAATATTCCTTTTGAATATGAATTTGTGTATGCATAGACATGGATTCACATATGTACATATGTATGAATGTACCTATGTTTATACATTTTCCTGTTATTTCACATATATGTATGTACATAAATATGTGTATGAGACTCATTACATCTGGATCGTGCCCCATGTGGTTTTTGCGTCATATTTTTCTTGACTTCTTGGGCAGCCACCCTTGCCACATGTGTACATATGTATGTATGTATTAACATAAATGTGATTTGAACGCTGCTTGTGGTTTTTCGTAAATCAGTTGTGGTCTCTTGCCTGGATTATGTTGGCTCCAGATATCTGCCTACAGATGTACAAAACGTATGTTTTTATATGTTAATGTGAGCACTGACACCACTCTGCTTTGCTTGTGGTATTTTTCTACATATCTCTCCTCTTGACAATTAACTGTAAGTTGTGATATCATGCAGAAGAAAAAGTTTGTTGTACTTAAATTTTTTTTTGAAAAAATCTCAAAGTCTCGCTTGCTTTTTTTCAGACAAACTAGAAATTTTGAGTTAGTAATCTTTTGAGCATTTTAGAGATTCAAGTATATTAATAAATTCCTGTAGTTACGCTCTAATCTCATTTAACACAGCTGCATTGCCTTTACCAAAAAACACTAGACTATTTTTAAAGTCCTATACATATCATATCACTCAAAACAATGCTGCATGGCTTAGTCTAAGACTTAGACAATTGCTCATAGTGTCGCGAAGTATGGCTATTGATTTCAAATAGTAACTCGACCAGAAAATAATTTTAATGCATGTTAAATTCATTATAGCACATTATAGCACTCATATACATATGTATTGTATATGCACTTACACGCATATTTATGTATGTTTGTAGTAGCAAGCTTTAATTGTTCTTTTGAAAACACAACTTACCAACCCAGTAATCTTTTCTCTTTTCATTTGCAGCGGTTTGAACCTTCCAAATAGAAAGTGAAACCCGACAACCTAACCTACAATTCCACCTAAGTTATTTCCAAAATGTATATTATTGTTATATTTTCTATAAACAATGTAAAGCAACACCAACAACATAACCAAATACTACCAATATATTCCTAAATGAGTCCAATAGATGGTATACTCATTAAAAGAGTAAGCCGCATAATTTTTTCAATACTAACTACATACTTTTATTTAATAGTATTTATACAAACTAACAACTGATATTAATATGAAAATAAAGTATTTAGCAGTGAAATAAATTTTAACCTATTTGCGAGTCTGCAAACTAAAAATTTTGCTTATTTGGTCGCAGGGGGCTTTTTGGGGTCAGGGTGCTTGTTTAAGAGTGGCGAGGATTTTAAGATTTTTTTATATATACAGATGCGTTCAACTAATTAGCAACGAAATTCAAAATAATATTGTTTGCAAATTATGTTTATTTAATTATTTTTAATAATTTTGATTTAAAATTTAATTCAATCTATAACAGAAACCACAGTAATAAAAGGTTGAAAGCTTGTAAAAATTAAAAAAAAAATTATGAAACTTAAAAAAATTGTCATCAAAATTTCAAATTTTTAATTAGAAATATATAGAAAATTGTGGAGTATGCAGTTTTGTAGCCCATTCAATTGTAGTATAAGAAAGTGCAAGTTTCAAGTCATTACAAATTACCGTTGATTTTTTAGATGATGTTTTGTGGATACCCGAAAATTTTCTAAATATTCTAATTAAAAATTTTTATGATAATTTTGACAAGTTTGATTAATTTTTTTGTAATTTTTGAAAATCTATTATGTTATATTTAAATTTATTTAAATTTATTATATTATATATGTAAAAACTTTTTATATTTTAAATGAAAATTATTAAAAATAAATAAATAAACATAATTAGCAAACAATATCATTTTGAATTTCGTTGCTAATTAGTTGAACGCATATGTATATAGGGGATTTTTTTTTGAAATCTTTATTTTTCGAATATCGAGTAAACCGGTTATTTTATCGAACATACAAATCTTGACCTCTTAATAAAAGTTTAGAATTTTCGACGCTTTTTTCCAGTTTAAGCGAAACCCGCAAATAGTTCTAAAATGATATCCTAGGTTATTTAGGGATGAACAGTATATCAAATTTGAAAACGATAAGTTAATGTTTGACGTTTAAACGTTTTTTACGTGTGTGGCAGAGTTTCTGCTCCAATTCGTACTCTGCTTCTTGATGTTGTGACACAAATAAAGAGATCTATCTACACTTTAACTCCACCTCCGAAGATGCTCGAAGTATGCTCGAAGGTTTGCCATTTTCTGCCTTTGGACGATCGCTATTTGAACAAAAACTTTTTTGAGGTTGCCGGGACCACACATTGAACCATGGACCTTTCGAGTAACAGTAGGCACATCTAGGCACTCGGCTCCCGCGGCAAAAAATGCGATAAGGTATTAAAAAAAAAAAAGTTAAATAAGACCAAACCTAAACTTTTCACTGATTTTTATAAGTTTTACTTTTGATCTAAAAAAAACTTTGAACTCATTTTGCTTTGCTCTTTTCTAAATAATAGCTATCTTTACTGTTAATAGTTTGATTGAAATTTTTGGCCATGGCTTCATACCAGCATAAGCGTTTTCACTGTATAAAACTATGTTAAATAAAACCGGTTTATCCTGTTTTTTCTTAATCTGCCTTGTCCTGAGTTTCACCAGAAAAAAAAAAAATTCACCCGAAAATTTGTCATCCGCCCATAGTAAATACATGAAAACCCAAATTGAAAAGTGAACCGGTTCGCGGAAAATGAAACTCATGATAAGACTGAATTTCAAAATTGGGAATAGGTTTTTTTCAAATAGCAATTTTTCGAATAACTCGAAACCCGGTTTTGGAAAAAAAGCGAATAATCGTACACCCTAATCTTACAGTCTCGCACAGAAGAGTTTTGGATTTAATTTTCACGATACTCAAAATGTTTTTGATAGTAATTTTTTTATAGAAAAGTATAGCATACTACATCATTATATAAATAGGCAATCATGTTTCCTTTACACCCCTTTTACGGCTAAACTGTACTTCTAAGGTATAAACAATTATATATCATTAGAAAGGTATTTTGATGCTGATGTGCAGGCAATTTTTAAAATTTCAAGTTAGTTTAAAATAGAGCGAAAAAATCAATTCAAAAGTCACACCAATACCAATGCCGTACATGTACATGGTTGGGGCGGAAATGCCTCCTAAATGTATGCTTTAATATTGATAGTGAATTAAAGAAACGTGCCAAGCAGCAGTTTAGGAATAAGATGTATGTATGTATATACATGAATAGATTAGCCTCAAACAAGGATGAGATAATTTTGAGTATGGAGAAGAAAAAAGGGATAAATACACAAATTAAAATAAAAGTAAAGAAACCTAAATATAAAGACAAAGAGGAAGGAAAATTTAAATACCTAACCTAATAACAATGGTGGGGGTGAATATGTAAATGAAGAAAAGAATGGACATATTTAGATCAGGATAAAGGAAAGGATAAAGATGAAGAAGAAGATGAAGACCAAGACGAGGAAGAAGATGAAGATGAATATGAAGATAAGGATAAAGATAACTTATCTTAACTTAACCCCTTAACTTAACTTAACTCACCTCAACTCATCTCACCTCCGCTTAAAAACTTACTCCACCTGAG
>NW_016180708.1:0-6621 GCF_001687245.7 Rhagoletis zephyria | reverse complement strand
TGTTGTTGTATAAATTCCAGCCGCAAGCATTTTGGCATGCAATGCTTTCTTTAGCGATTTGAGAGCTCCATACTTCAATGAATATGTACGTACGTATGTTCGCATCTATCAGTGGTGATGCCAAAGTCAATGCAACGACAGTGTATGGGTAATTTGCATTGCAGCTTCGCACAGTGGTCTGAGAGTGGCGGAAAGTCTATGTTTGGAAATGTCTCGAAATAGCCAACTAAGTGGTTAGTTAGATTCAGGACATGCCAGTTAACAGAATATGGGGGATTTTCCGATAAAAAAAGGTACTAGTAGTATTAAAAGGATTCTGGATGAATCGTATTTTTACGTAAATACTCGAAAACGTGTTTCACGGACGCTAGTGGTAATTGACTGACTGGTATTTGGTATGGAAAATATACTTGAGTACCTTGCGGCGCTGCACAGTGGTATTCCGGCGGATGAAATGAAATTGTTTCAATATTCAATTATGAAATTTGAATGCTTGATCCTAACAAAGTGCTATTTCAGTAAGAAAAATTCATTATAGCTGTGAACGAAATTGATAGTTTTATACAAAATAAAAGCAAAAAAAGTCAGAAAAAAACAAAACTTATAACTAGTAAAACCACCCAAACCATGTGGGGGCCTGTCGAAGGCTTTTCTGTCGAACATGGGGTCAAAACACCAAATTAGTAGAATGGCTATACCGAACTATAGTTCGTCGGATTGTAGGTTATGGCTCTTTGGTCTGCTGAAAAAACGACCGTTTTATGTCCAAACAAACACTAAATGATGGCTCTACTGTCGGTAACGGGAGCAATGCGACCGTGTCCAACCGCGGCCTTACAGTCGCTCCTGGATTGGACTCCTCTGCACATTTTTGTCCAAGCAGGAGCAGATTTAAGTACTTTTAAATGTATTTTGAACAAAATACCAGGTCTAAAAATCTGCGAGTTTTCCGGCGCTATGCAAATGGAAATCTGCTTTCGAAAGAAATTTCAGGTCAAAATTCCAGACCGAGATATCTGGTCAAATGGTTTAACAGAACTAGATCCCAGATATGTACACTGGTACACAGCCGGATCAAAGATGGAAGGCAGAACATTAGCAGGAATATTTGGAGACCTGGCACCAAACTTTTTATTGCAATGTGTCTTGGACCGCGGTTTTTCAGGCCGAGGTACTAGCAATATCAATTTGTGCCAGACTTCGTTTCTAGTTTTATTTTCAGATAGCCACGCGGCCATAAAGGCCCTTTCCAATAGGACGATCACCTCCAAGCTCATCACGGAGTGCTTTTGCACTATTTAACTTTGGTCAGCAAGGAGCTCGGTATTACTATACTAGGTACCAGTAAACTGCAGGATCGAAGGTAACGATAGAACCAACGAATTGGCATCGAAGGCTCCTAATTTGCACTTGAGGGGCTGGAACCGTTTTGCGGACTGAGTTGGTCCTCCTCGAGACTGCAAAAAAAGAATCATAGGTAAACTCAGAAGGCAATAAGTACTGAGCAGAGCTACCGAGCTCTTAGACAGGCCACATTTTTTGGTTGCCCATTCGCTAGGAAAGATATACATTTTTTGAACAAGGCCTATATCAAGTTTCTTGTTTCCTGCCCTCTCACATGCATCGGATTGGTATTTCCACAGAGACGGATTGCCATCTTTGCCTTGAAGATGAGGAGACGTCGGGGCACATTATGTGTAATTGTACGGAATTGGCCAGACTAATACTACGATGCCTTAAATCAAACAAACTGATTACTCCCATTTTTTTGATATTTAGTTATAATATTTTACTAAAATATAGGAAGATTTTCGGATTCATATCGATGGCTGAGTGGAAGATCGACCTATCTCGGCAGCCAGTTCGAAAACGCTCTATCTCAAAAAACTTTTCAAGAACACCCTATTTCAGAATTTAATTAAAAAACGCCCTATCTCACTTTTGAAAATATGCTGTTATAGGGCGTTTTTGAATCGGCAGCTGGGATAGGGCGTTCTTGAAAAGTTTTCTGAGATAGAGCGTTTTCGAACTGGCTGCCGAGATAGATCGATCTTCCACTCAGCCATCGATATGNGCCATCGATATGCTCACCGGCGCGCTTTTACGGCCTTTTAAAGCATTTTCGAGGTTCGATTTGTGTTGGTGGTATGATTTATAATAAATTTTTCGTTTTTTTTTTATTTAGTATGCCAATAAATGCTATATGCGGAAACTTGAGGTTCTACGCCGATTCTCTAAAATTTTTTCCAAAATATGTATAGGGAAATTTTAGCCTCGTCCGCCTGCGTCCCCCTCGTTAATCTTTAATAGAATGGATGCCACACATCGGCACACCCCCATATAAGCTGTGGCCAAAGTAGTTATTGTGATCCGATTTTTATGAAAATTACTCATTCATTGATTTTGCATAAAAAATAGCGAAATTTTACGTCAAATTTGTACAGGAGTTAGAGAGCAGATAAAATAAAATTACACTTAAAATTTACTTTTATAGTACTTATTGAGCTGAAGGGTGTGGAAGCGACCGATTTTGATCCTCTTTCAGATTTAAATTTTTATGGGTAAATTACATTTTCTATTTCAGCCCCCTAGTTGTAGAGAGCGTGGCAGTTTTCCAGTCAATGTCATTTTTCATATCTATTTATTCCTAAACAAAAATACGAAAAAAATAGCAAATTAAATTTTTCTTGAATTTTATTTGGTAATCTCCTACTGTGCATCGCAACATTTTCATGCTGCAACTGCTCTCCATATTCGGCTTGCTGTTGGTACAGAGTCACTGTTGTTATTGCAGCTGCTTCCACTATGTCTGCTGTTGGCCAGCAGGCATTTGGAATTCGACATGGTTGCCAGCCGATGTGCTACTCACTTGCTCGCTTATATACATATACATATGTATAGTATATATGTATGTAATGTGAACGTATGCATAGAAGTGCATTCAGCATGAATTTGCCATTTATATGAAATATTCCAAAGATTAAATTTCGATTTATATTTCTTTGGAATCAAAACCATCCATAGAACTTTAATGCATTCCCACGAATTATACATATGTATGTATGTGTGTGTATATGTACATACACGTTCATAGATATTTACTTTATGAATACTCAATATGTGCATTTAAATTTTTTGTGCAGTTATCATTAAGCGGTGACTTTAGCTTATCTCTGCTGATATGATTTGAGTCAATTGCTGCCATGAGTTTGAGTTGAGACTATCATGGCAAGACTTTTCGGTTGATTTACGCAAATATTTTTGTTAGCTTGCGAGTAGCATTTGACTTTTGCCGTCTGTTATCCTTCCCATTTCAGAATNTAGCTGCGAGTAGCATTTGACTTTTGCCGTCTGTTATCCTTCCCATTTCAGAATGTAAAGCTAAGCTGTTGTTTGCCAGATAAGCTTCTGCTTTATGCTTAAAAATAAGTAGCAGTTCGAATTCATATTAAGAGGACTTTTAAAATATATTATGACATTAATATTTAGAAACGTATATGAGAAGTGAATGTGTTATTTCAATCTGTGAAAATTATTAATTTGATGCTAAACTCAAGCATAGGAGAGCACTTTGCAATTTAAGATTTGTAAAACTTCCAAAAATTTTATAAGGTTTAAGGTCGCATACTAGATAGAAAACGAAACAGGGAGCCCATTATTGCAGATAGAGTGCGTAAAGCAATAGTGGTACTAAAATCTTGCAACAGATCAATAGGAAAAAGATGGGCAATGAAACCCAAAATAATACACTGACTATACACAGCGGTAGTTAGGCCAATTGTCTATCACGACATAGTGGAGTGGTGGAACACCCTTGGGAAAGACGTACACTTTAAAAAGATGTATAAGGTCCACAATCATAACTGGCGCGATAAGGACAACATCATACAAGGCACTGTATTCCCCACTGAACTTTCTTCCGGTAGATGTACATGCCAAACAAGTCGTAAGCGTTGCGGCAATACGTACGTGTAGTGTAAATAAGTGATGAAACACCAGTGATGGTCATGGTGGAATATTACGGGAGTTTTCAGAGCTTACCCGATTGGTGGACTACGCCCTTCCGAACCCTGCTTCCATTACAGCATTAACGACTATCCTACTTCCAAGCGAAGAGTGGAAACGAGACGCTCTAAGAAGTGGCGAGTCCATCCATGCATACACAGATGGCTCAAAGCTCAAGGAAGGGTTGGTGGGGTTGTTTCCTCCTTAGATTTCGTCTTCCGGACCACTGTTGCTTCTTTCAGGTGGAACTGGAAGCAATCGCTGACCTCGCTGAACTGGCGCGACATGACCTATCGACTAAGCGTACGATTAGAGGACTTCCGTAGAAGTTGTACAAGATGAAGAAGAGGAAGAAAAGATTCCGAGCCTGACAAACAAAGACTCTTCACACTAGGTAGACAATTCTTCGATAGCCTGGAGGACTTTAGATGCGTTAGAATATTTTGTAAATAAATTAAAAAAATTGTAAATTTTTTACAGGCGTGTAATTTTTTGAGCGGCATTATATTCGCGTGAAATTTCACATCAACTTAATTGTCAAAACGCGAAATTTAATAGCTTTTACTTAAACTTTCTTGCTCCAACGTTTTGTCAAGTTCGCAAAGACGAACAGATATTTAGATAATAAAAATGTATATGCGGTCGATTTTCGTGCAGTTCAAAATGTTTTTGTACTTAACAATTCGAGGAAGTAAATAGCTTGCATTAAAAATTCGGTAGACAAACCTGCTTATAAATACGCCGGGGAAAGGATCACGTACTATAGAAAATCAAAAATTTCATTAAAAAATTGGCGATTTTCTGAAAAAAAAAATTACTAAATTTATTGAATTAGCCCTTAACTCAGTAACTTTTCATAACGTATCTGACCAGTAGTGTCAAGCGGATAAACTTAATAAATCTAAGGCATTTTTGAAGAAAACAAAAGGCATTGTGATTGCAAAAAAATATCAAAATATAATATTCTTCAATACAATCAATTTTATCTATTTTTAACTCATTTATGGGTATAAAAAAGATATCTGAATGCATTTGAATTGCATTGTTTAAAATTTGTGGATCTTTTTGACGGACAAATGTGACAATGATTCTTTCTTTTAGGAATGGGAAGATGATCCTTGATCTAATCCAACCAAACCTTGTATGGTTGCTAAGCGAAAACTTGGCAGGCCTTTAAATATAAGTATTAAACTAGTGATGATACAAATATTTTAGTTTCACGTTTAGATGCATAAAACCTTGGTGGTAGATTTGATAAAATGGTTTTTCGAAAAAATAAATACTTTAAGTTTCATACGCAAACAAACTTAAAAATGTGTCCGCAAAACACTTGTGCTCAACTGAGTACTCAAATAATAATTTTTATTTTTTTTTAGTTTTTATGTAGTTTTTTCTAAATGTCGTTATTAGCGCGGGGTTTGGTTGAAGTCAACTCCAAAGTAGGTTGTTTTCTCGAAGCCAAATGCCAGCAACCATCATAAAAAAACCAAAAATGGCTTACACCCAACATTCACACTCATATAAATTATAGTTCCATTTCCATTATGATTTAATATTTACAGTCATAACAAATCTATCAAAGTAA
The DNA here is from genome assembly GCF_001687245.7 of Rhagoletis zephyria. NCBI lineage: Eukaryota > Metazoa > Arthropoda > Insecta > Diptera > Tephritidae > Rhagoletis > Rhagoletis zephyria. Next base: position 1,031 of record NW_016180708.1, on the reverse strand, counting down.
AATTCGTAACGACATCCGTCATGAATTACTTAAAGTTTTTAAAACAAACTCCTGCTTGCTCGTCACTTTTCTGACCCTACTAAAGTAGATTCGAAAAATTGGTACTTCAAGAAAGAAAAAGAAGTATTGAAATTTAAAACCCAATGAAACTTTAAAGCATAATAATAATATTACTCTGACGAGGATAGAAAGAGAACACCAAATTCAGAACTGTCATACTTCACAAACGTAATTCAAGTAGAACAAGCAGCATAAAAAGTAAGAAGCTACAACTTACCATAAAAATGGTAATAAATGAGTTTGAAAAAAAACTGCTTGTAAAATGACCACCAGCTCGAAGTATGGTAAACTACCCTAATCAGTGGTGGCAATACCAGAGCCAAGCGACTAGCGAAGAAATTTAGACCCAAAAGAAATAGGAGTCAAGACCAAGCCTAACTTTTTGACAACTTTGCGCCAACAAACAAACAAATAAATACAAAACGAGGTAGGAGAAAACTGCAAACGCGAAACGGAAAACGGGAAAACAGAAAAATGAAAAAAAAAAATTAAATGAAACTGACACCGAAAAGGAAAAACGAGGAAGGAAATAAAACAACAAACCGTTGCCTGTTGCCGTGAAGTTTGACGTGAAGGTGGCAAACAGTATTTTCCGAGTTCAAAAATCACGTCGTTGAAAAATTTCGCAACGTTGACGAACTTTGCATCCACTGCGCAGAACTAGGAAAAAGTTGGCAAAAATGTTCCACCAAAAGTGAATATCGAAACAGTGGGGAGCTGGAAATAGCACTAAGCAAAATAAAAAAAATAAAATTTGCTTTGTAAGAAAGATGGCATTCGCTGAGGAGGGAGCTTGTTGCTGCTTGTTGGTTGTATTTGTAATAAATACAAGCATATTTTTATCTATGTACAAAAGAAAATGTATGTTGCCACATTTGCGGCTGTGCATTTTAGCGGGTGGATAAGTGCGCACTTGTACCGCAGTTGCTTTTGCTGTTGTTGGCAGCTTTAGAGAACACATTCGTCAGCTT
>NW_016180707.1:0-6622 GCF_001687245.7 Rhagoletis zephyria | reverse complement strand
ATGTAGGTAGGTGTGCAAAAGTGATATAGGCGTAGGCTGGAGAGTTCTTAAAGCTCTACTTAGTAAGCAAAAAAGATGAAGTGCACGTGGCTTTGAAGAGTGCATTGTGGAGTTGTTCTTTGGCAAATGGGGAACTCACAGATATGATTTTTGCATTGGCGCATCACTTGCTAAGTTGTAGCGGTGACAAAATGTAATTAACCACTAGGAATATTTTGAAGCGCTGCAAAGAACAAGTAATATTTCAAATCAACTTAAGTCTTTACAAATATTCACCTCCTAGCTTTCTTGGCTAGTCATAGTTCCTACGTAAAGCTTGGAATACAACTCCCAAGAAAAATCACTAGGAATATTTTTCTTTATTTCTGTTGCTTGAGAAAGTACTTTTCGTTGCTACAAATTTTCTTGGAGAATTAAATACATATGGAGCCCTAACCGCCAAAAAGAAGTAAGCGAAATTTTTTTCAAAGCCTTAATATTGATGCAGAAATGCATGTAAATGCTCTAGTTACATTTCTGCATCAAAGTGATAATTTTGAAAAATTTTCGGTTACGCCTTTTTGGCGGTTACGGCTCGATATGTATAAGATCAGTTTTTTTTGAGAGCTCCGAACTGATTTAACGCTATAAATATTTTGTCGAACGTTCGAAAATGACCTTCGATATCCAATTAGAATATCGAAGCGAGAATGAACACACCAATCTTAGTTTACCCACGTTCAGAGTAAAATGGAAACACACTCGAAATGGGCTCGAAAAAAAATAAAAATGATAACCACAGTAACAAGAGAGAAAGTGAAAGCCTGCTCATTATCGAAGAGAAATATAAGAAAATCACTCCCTCACAATAAAATTTCAAGTCGATAATGGGCTGGATTTCGAATTCGTAAGGAAGGGAAAATACATTGGATACGAAGGTTCCGTTTTGCCAGAGAAAGGCCTAGATCTCGAATCGAATACTAACCTATTGCCCATTCGTTATCGAAGGTGAGGCTCGAAAAAAAATTGGATTTCCAATCAGTTTGGAATTGTTAACCAAGATTAATATTTGTTGGGTAGGTACATGTGTGACATACATACCTATGAATATAGAGATGGATAATAGCCTTTTCTTTTCTCGAAAAAGGGCTGCCCCTGTTCTTTTATCAGCCCTTTTACAGGTCATCATGTTCTTTTCTTAGTAGGTTGCGCTCTGCTCCGGAAAAGGTTCTGCCTTTCCTGCCCTCATATAAACGTGGGTGGGAGAGTTGCTCGGTTGATTTTTAATTTACGCTTCTAAAATTAAATTTATTTTCCGTATCAGAAATAAGTGAAATGAAATTAATTAAAGGGTTAGAGGGCAAGTAAATAAATCAATTTTATTAATATTTATTATTATTTATATATGAACTTGTGATGGAGTAGCATATTCTTGGTTTCATTCACATATAAAGAACGTTTTCTCGGGGTTAAGGGCAACGCAAAGCAAGAGTTCCCATATAAAAGGGCAACACTTTTTTTGAGAAAACAAAACGCTATAAGTTTAATTATATTCACATTCGACTCTATTTTACGCTTCCGATCTATTCATGAATTAAATATATAATATTTGCAACATACATACATACATAATAAAAATTACATTCTTTTAAAATCGCGTAAGTAAGTAAGTACGTAAAAAGGTCCAGTTTACAATAGAATAAACATTTTCGACGTTTAAAGTTTATATCTGTGTTCTTTTCATACAGGCCTGCGACATTTGCTGCAGCAGAGAATTGATTTCTTGTCCCTTTTTACGCCTTTTGTCTACGTGCTTCTAGAATTTCACGACACCACTTAAACTTGTCTGCCATATGCAAATCTGCGCGCTTTTTTGGCCCCGGTCTTCCTGCTCCCTAGTTGCTCCCGAATCTGATTCTCCTTCATCAAACGAAACTTTAGTGGCGCTAAATGCTCGAGGAAGACCTCATCAAAGACGGCAGCTCCATTACCATAATCAATTTCCCTATCTCGGGGACGAAGTTTGCGGCCAATGTCATTTGGGGATCGTTGGAACATATTTGATTATTTATTTTAAAAAAAAACTAAAAAAGGGTTTTTCATAAAAGAAACATTAATTTCTGACCAAAAAACATCAAAATTGAGATTTTTTCATAACTTATACTTTTTGGCAACGCAAGATGTAACGATAGGGCACTTGTGCATTTTCCAAATTTCGATAGTCTCACAGAGCCGCTCCTTATGCACTAAACCATAGGCCCTTGTGGAGGTAATAGCATATTATTTAGTTGTACCATTATTTACAGGATAGTTTTTCTTCGCCTTTCGCCACCTCTTCTGAGCTAGCAAAGAGAGTTACTTTGGTCGAGGCACGAGTGACCCAACCTTACCTCTTAAGAGTTAACATACATATTTATTGTATCTAATATTTTTTTATTCCATTTTGACTAATTGTGGCCGTCCTTACTTTTCAAAAATTCAAGTAATTCCCCGCGAAAATATGACCTTTCGGTTTAATGCCACAAGGCCGCTGCTTGTTGATATAACTTTGATTCCTACTAGGGCTTCCATAACTGAAAGGTAAATAATTTGTGTAGAATATTTTTGTGCTCCTTAGATGTAAGATTTCATAATGAGCTCATTCGATGACATGAACATGAAATACATTTTATATAGTACATACATATATACATACATAAGTAAAGAGTATCTATACTCTATACATACTGTACCTGCGTATAAATATTTATAGATATCTTCTAGCTGTGCGACAATGATGGCATTCGAAATGTGTTTTTATTGACTTAAATATAAAATGAGGCAAATATCTGTCGTCTGGCAATGAGGTGGGGAGTGCAAACGAACATACATAACTTCTAAGTAAAATTCACTAAGCAATCAGCCATTCGCGGTGTGAAAAGAAGAATTCAAAGTGAGACGGGTTGAAATGGTTAAATATTTTATGCAACTGAATGATAAATAATTTTTTCGCTTAAAATTTTACTTTGGTTGAAATTTGCCTAGAAAGTGTTTCCAACCAAATGAATGGAAGGTTATAATGTGAAAAATAATTCGAAACAAGTAAGAATGTCTAAGTTCGGGCGGAGCCGAACATTAAATACCCGGCGCAAGTATTAAATATATGTTTTCCACCTTTCCGAAAGCTACCGCTACATGATAAGCCGGGGTGTATACATTTTAAGTAAATTAGCGTCCTTAAATTTCGAAATATTGAAATTTCAAGCATATCTGAAATTTACCGTTATATGAAAAGCGGCCTCAATTTTAGTCCGATTTCAACAATTTTCAACGGTTTGCTTTTATGTGGCAAGCACAATAACCATACCGAGCTTGGTACAAATTGCTAGAACGGTTAGCGAGATACATATATGTGATCACAAGTGGGCGGTGCTACGCCCATTTTCCAAAATTTTGTCATAAACGTATTTCTTGGTAAAGAATTGTTGCAACCATCAATTTTGAATAAATTAGCTTCAATATTTACTGATTTATCGAAGATTTTGTATTTCTCGAAATTACCGTTATATGGGATGTGGGCGTGGTTATTGTCCGATTTTAGAAATTTTCGGCCATTTGGTATGTTGTACCAGGACCAACAATTGTGCCAAGTTTGGAAGAAATTGGTGTAGCGGTTACCAAGATATACACATGTAACCATAAGTGGGCGTGGCTACGCCCATTTTCCAAAAATTTATAATATTCATGTTTTCCGTCTGAAACTCATTGTAAGTATCAATTTTGAGTGAATTATCTTCAGTAGTTACTAAAATATCGCAGTTTTCGTATTTCTTAAAATTACCGTTATATGGGAGGTAGGCGTGGTTATTGTCCGATTTTGCCCATTTTCAATACCATCCGTCCTACGCCCGAAAGAAGTACACGTACCAAGTTTCGTTAAGATATCTTAATTTTTACTCGAGTTATCGTGTGCACAGACGGACGGACGGACGGACGGACGGACGGACAGACAGTCACCGCTTAATCGATTTCTCTTTTCATTCTGATCATTTATGTATACATTTGTCTATATCTATCTCGATTCGTTTTGCCTGTTACAAACAACCGTTATGTGAACAAAGTTATAATACCCTTGTGCACAAGTGCGCTCGGGTATAAAAAAGTCCCACGAGTGGGCAGAGCATGTAGATAACATATAGCAATATACGTTAATATATATGTATGTATGTATGTATGCTTGCGTTGCAACGGATCGTGTCACTAAAAAGGCACAGCATCTATCATTTAATGGGTTGCCGCTGGCGGCAACGTTGTCTCCACTGCTGCCTCAAAAGTTGACATTTTGCTTTAATTGCATTTCGAATAATCCTGAAAAGAAAATAAGTCAGCAAGAAATTAATAAAAAAGGATCTAATATGTATATATGTACGTACATATTGACACAAAAGTGCACAAGCGCGCGAGTAAGTGGCAAAAAAAAATTAAGATTAGAAAAAATTAATACATACACACCATTAAATAAGGTCTTCTCAAGCTCAAAGTGCGTGAGCCTTATGAAAAAAACTGGCATAAGCACACAATCCTCCACTCCGAAGGAAAAAGAAGGCAAAGTGATGTTCAACTGCGTAAGCCACAGCCGGACGCCATGGTGCAACAATTTAATCCCACGATTGGGCAATACAGTGGTCGTCGGCAGCAGCAGTAAGCTTTTTTCCAGTTACCTTCTCCCTCGTTGCATCCCGTGGAACAGGTCACAACATAAAAAGAGATGACATGAAACAAAACGTTCTACTCGCCCGACTAATTGGCTTAAATGGGGGAAATTTATTTAAGCACATTAGTGGGATTTTATTGTTGTTCTTGGTGCTGATGCAAGCCAACTCGTACTGCCACAGAATAAAAAAACGAAAGCAAAGTAGACTTCTACATCGCCTTACCGTACCTTAAACTTATATGATTTTTGTTTTTCTTTTATAAGTATTACGTTTTTCTCTTAGCATGTCTTTACTCCTCTCTATCTCTCTCTCTTTCTTTTCTGATGTGTCCTTAATTCATTTTATTTGTTGGCATTCTTTAATATTGTTAATTAACTCGAACAGCTGACAGCGTGTCAGAGCCGAAGCGCCTCCCGAACTTGCTCAAAAATATTTATGTCATGAGGTGAGGTCAGAGTCAGCAACTGCTATGTATCAAATAAAATAGTGGAATGCTGGCAGGCCGTCAGCTCGTTCTGAATTGTTGTTTTTCAGACGCATATTTGCTATTCGTGCCCCGTCAAGGTCAGGCGGTGGGACCTGGACTCTATCATCGTCGAATGGTAGCTTGTGTTCATCTTCTTCACTATATTTGAACATTGGCCACTAGGTCGCTGTGGCTGTTTTTTCAGGAGGTCACACAGTGTTCTGACTATATGGAGGTAGATGGACGAAGTAATGGTGTCAGATGATAAAAAAAACTGTTGGGCTTGTAGAGGGAAAAGTAAAAGTTATAAATGCAAAATTTCTCACAATTTACTCACTCCCCATCTTCCCGAATGGTACATTAAATAAAAATACTGGAATTGGCGCGATACTGACTAATCACTTTGATTACCTTTGGCGCTGAAACCATTAAAGCAAGTGTTTCTTTTTCAACTGTAATCAATTCTTTAAGTGTTGTGGAATATTCAGATGAAGGTATTTGTCATTTATTTGGTATTTTCCTATTTTTCTTGTTAAAAAAATTGACTTTGGGGTGTGTGAGTACCGGTTCGTCAGGTCTTAAAATTATACGCATGTTTTCGAATATATATTTGGATCTTTTCGCGCGATTTTGCAAATATATGTAATTTTTGATTCTCTGGTACCTCAGAGGAGGGAATTTGGTTTAGATCCTATCATTGGATCATGAAGAAACTAACGATACTCTTGGATATTTATATGAGAATTGAATTCGGTTTTTGTTTTGCTAAAAAATTACTTGTTTGTTAGTGCTATCAAGCTGTGGAATTCCTTTAATTGTAAAAAATCAAGTAGATGCTTCAAAATGTCAGTAAATCTGTTTATCTAGTCATCTTTCACCTCTGTTTCTTTGACTCTTCTATAGTATAAGAATATTTCTTATATATTTGCTAATGTTAGCTTAAGTTTAGTATACTAAATTTTTGTAATTGAACTTTCAAATACGTACACTGAAGAGACTTCATGCCTTACTATACATGTAAAATAAATAAGCAGTAAATAAGTTATTATAGGAAGGGTACATAACAGTTAATTAAGTAAAGGGAAATGTATGTATCCATATGTATGGATTTCTCTAACTACATTACATAAGCCTCCACTGGCTGGGATTGAAAAATATTAAATTTCTTTTAATTTCAATAGGACTTAACAAAGTGAAGACATAAACACGCTGCATTTTAACGTCGATAGTGGTTTCTCCAATGTATCGAAACATCAATGTATCGATTTTACTCCTTAAAATTTGCATCCCTTCATGTTTCAACGCCTTATAAAATGGCGTTAATGATGCACGATTTAAAAAGCGGGATTTTTATTCGACGAGAGAGAGCTCTGCTTTATAATTGGCTACCAAGCCCAAGGTAACACCCGTTGCCAAGAGTAATCCCTAACTTGCTCTTTTGGTGGACATCACTGGTGGGGAAGACAAAGTTCTTTAATACTTC
>NW_016180706.1:0-6622 GCF_001687245.7 Rhagoletis zephyria | reverse complement strand
ATAGACAAGGGAGCAGTGTCCCGTGTCCTACCCAATGAGAATTTTGAGGCCGTCTCTGTCCAAATTGAGTAGTTACTTTGCAGCTTCTTTTGAAGGGCAGATTGATCGTTTGGCTTGTTCCTGCCCTGGACATTCTAGCAAGTGCCTGTTAAACATTTGGCTGCACGGTTATTTATGGTCCCATTTATGTGTGCTTTGGTGAGCCCACAAAGGGTTCCGGACCATAAAATACTGCGGTATTTCCCTGTTTCTCTAGGTAGCCAGCCTTCTCATTGTCATCATGTCCCTCATGCCCCGGTACCCATCCTAATAAAACGGTATTCTTGGCTCCAAGAGAATTTAGGACATTGAGGCAATCATATCTTAGCTGAGCACTTATTTTATGGGAATTTAGGACCAGTAGGGCCGTCTGACTGTCCAACATAATGCAGCTTATTTCACTGATGGCCTCTTCTAAGATTCTCTCCCACAAATTTGTATTGTATGAATCTCCGCTTGCGAGATGGGGGCTAAATATTTCGCTCAGCAACGACTGGGAGTCTACAAAAGAATGCAGGTGGACAAAACTCACTCTGCCCTTAATCTCAGAGGGTCGCGCTAGGTATTGCAGGCAACTTGGGACTATTGACTGGTCACTTCAAATAGCTTGAGGATGAGGCAACCGAACACTCTTTGTGTTCCTGCCCCGCCTTCGTAAGGATGATTTATGTGGGCTTTGCTTCAATTTATTCGCAAAGTAGAGTTACAACAGATTAAAGGAAATCTGAACACAGTACAATGGGCGCATTTTTTGTGTATTTTGTTCCGAACAAAAAAAAATAACCATTATAAAAAAAATTTGTTAGTTGCGCGTACTTTTTTCCAGTTAAGTGTTCGGCCTTTGAAGCTTAAATTGACAGCTTTTGCAACCTAAAGAACAAACTTTTCAGCCCTTCATAAATTATAGGCGCCAAGCGATATTAAGACCATAAAAATTAGCTTTAAGTGACTAGCCACATTCCAGCGCAGAAAGTTTGAACTTTGTTACATTTTGATTGAGTTTAAATTGACCTTGAAAAAGTTTATAGGTCCTTGTGAACATATGACTGTTCGCAGGACATCCGCTTGCTGGAGCAGCTGTATGCACTAGTAACTAGGAAGGAGTATCCATGTGTATGCACATATACATACACTTACATATGTATCAGCGAGAATAACAATTTATCAACCGTTTGCTTTCAGTGCTTCAATGTGTTTACTTTCGGACTATTCGTTTTTTTGACACACATGCACAAATTCTTACATACTTATATATATACACGTACATATGTATACTCCTAACTGCCATTATGTTCCACCACTTATTATCGAAATTAAAAAGCACCATACTGCCCCTTAAGCACATCTTATTAACCATTTTTCACTTAAAGTACTAGACATTTTCCGCAGATGCGGTTTTTTTTGCCATTTTTGTTGGCCATTTTGTGAGTAGATTGCAATTTTATTATTTTACTTTGCTACTCCCGCTGCGCAATGTTGTAATGGCAAACAGCGCAAGGACATTTAGCTGGCTTGCATTTAGGCAGATACATATACATATACATAAAAGCATATATATATTTGAATACTGCGATGTACTTTAGACCGTGCCACCTTAAAAATAAACAAAAAAAAAATCGCCGTACATCCCTGAGTCTAAAGTATTTTTACACGGCAATTAAAATTATTCAATTATTTTATTTTAATATTTAAATAGAAAATTCGCTGAGTTCCGACTAGAAATTCATAAAATCTAATTCTGTGAAGTGTTGGCTTTAAGTTAAAAATATACTCTTTGTGCGCACTTTTGCGACACCCATACAATTATTTTAACTTTTCATAATGGTTTCTCCAATATCGCGGCAACAACCCCAAGAACCTCCGTGTAACCAGATTCGAGCGAATTCAATCAGTTTTCAAAAATTTTGTTCGCCATATTGGATTTTTGAAACCTGACTGACGATTTGTAATCGGTGGTCCCATAAACTACATAGTGGATACGAAGTAGTGTACAAATCCATCAACGCAAACCTGTTTAAATAGTTTTGTCCCGCTAGATTCTCTATTCAAACTACTAGCGTACTTACTGCGTAGGTAAAAAAAATTCAAATTTCCTTCTCATCAAAATACATACTTAGCAAAATTTCAAAGATTTTTGGCGAGTTGTAATTAACTGACGTTTGGGTGGTGTAAGTATTAAAATGGGTTACTTGCGGTTATTTAACTCTATAAAAATTGTCTCCTCGAGAAAAAAAGTCGATATATCATACTTTAAGATCCGACCGGAAATGCCGTAGATATAACGGAAAATTTAAAAAGGCGACGTAAAAACATTTTTTCCCCGAAAATTTCTTGCAAAATTACTTTAGACTCAGGGGTTTGCGGCCAACAGTTTTTTTTTTTTTTGGTACGGTCTAATGTACATATGCATGTATATATCCCTGTAGATTGTATCTTTTAGTAGAGCCATCACTATCATTTTCACATTTTCTCTTCCTCCATTTCCCCACCCCCCAATTCTCCTCATTCTTCTTCTTATTTTTCTCTTCCCTAACTTTCTTTCATGCTGCATTCTACGAAGTATAAATTCCAAGCGACCAAATTGAAATCGCTTCTGAAAATTTCAACAAGTAATATGGTGACATCAACACCACCAAATGGTGAAGCTGCAAGTGACGTCAATTGGCAACCTACTGAGGGAGGAAACAACGGCCACAGCAACGTCCAGAGCGAAAACAGCATTGACGATATCTATGGCATTTATGGCGTGAAACGTCAAGCAGTAGGGGACCGAAAAGTACTAAGCGATACAAAAGAAAAAACATTGGTCACAGCTGCTGCCGCTGCTGCCGCTGCTGCCCTAACAAATAATGCATCAACCGCTGCAACCATTCCCACAGAAATGCCGCTTGAGGTGAACGCTGTGGTCAATGCCTGACGATATGAGTGACATGCTGGCAGCGAACTTTTGCCCCAATTGGCTGAAACTACTATAGAAAATCCCAGCAGAAGCACTACTTGTAGAAACAATAACAACAACAAAGTCGACGAAAGTGAAATTAAAAACAACACTCAAAATAAAAGTGAAGAAAATGCAGAAAATTGCACAGAGGCAGAGTGGAAGGAAGGAGTTGGTGGTAATGGTAATGGTGGTGGTGGTGGTGGTGGTGGTGGTGGTTTGGAAGGCGGTAAATCAACAACCAGTACCAGCTTCAGCAATAGCAGAAAGAATGGCACCCGGAGCAATAGCAGTGTCAGTGAGGAGGGGGAGGACGACAGCTGTTGTAGGCTAGGCGCTTGTATGCCCCTAGCAAATTGGGTAACTTGGCCAACATAGCTGCACGCGCTGGCTGAGAAGTTCAATATTCGTTGGAATGTGGCAAAATTGTAAGGGAATAAATAATTACCAAGAAGCAATAAAACGGACAGTTGTAGTGTGTGTGTCTTTGTCTCTGAGAATACAGGCCGTGGGGCAGTGAAATTGTTAACTAAAATGTAGCAGGATGTGGCTGGCAAATTGGTATGCGAGGCTGGCAAATGCTAGCAAGTGCTAGCTGGTGGTTACGGAAGTGGTTTGGCTAAATATTTATGTTTTATAAATACAATTGTGTCGGCAGCGTTTGGTTTTTGTGCCAACTCAATTTGGTTTTTAATGTAGCTGTTTTTGTATGTATGTATGTATGTATAAGTTGCTTATCTCGCTTGCTACCGTGCTTGCACATTTTTCTTTTTTAATTGCGAAAATGAAAATAAAGATAAGAAACTTGGGAAAAATAAAGCATTTTCTTTGGTTCTTTGTTTACCCTTTTTTGCTTTGTCGTGGGCAATGGAACACACAAAATGATTTAGGCGGCTATAGCGCCACTTCAGAAGGAGGACAATGGAACGGTTTGTAACTAAATGAGAAAAAAATTACTAAGCATGGCTAGAAATATTTGTAATTATTTTTTATATATCTTAAAGAAGTAAAAGAGGAGCAAAAAGAGGAAAAGCACAAGAAAGCAAAATAATGGTAATAAATATTCAAATTAAATTAAAACAAAAAGCTGGATGGACTAGTTAGGGTTTTCAGTTTTTGATTACTTCTGCGAATTAGAAGAAAAAAAAATTTCTTTAAAAAAGTTTGGGAAAACAAATACATTTAAACGAAATTATAATTGGTACAGGCGCCTAATTTGCAGAGAAGAATTTGCTCTTTTCGTGAGACTGCAAATAAGTTGCAAAATTTTTATGAAGGCTTTTCCTGTGCAAGGAAGAGTCTGCAAAAGTTAGGCAAAGCCAAATGAAGTTCCGCAAGGGGTTGCAGTTATTCAAACGTTATGTTGAATGTAGCATTTCTAGATATTGGATTAGGTTAGAGCGCACTTGGTTCAATCTATACCCGGTCCAGAGAAGCTCAAAAATTCTTTGGAACATTGAGTGAATTTAGTAAAATGAGTGAATGAGGTCCCGTATAAGCAAAGCAGCTCCAATAAACGCATTTACAGAAGCGTCGTAGAGTTTTTTTCTTTTCGCAAAGCTTCTTAAATATCGGACACTTACTGCAGACATTCCAAGCATTATTATTGGCTAAAAATAATATCGATATATTGTGGGAGCACAGTGGTGCAAACGCGAAATATACTATTCAAACAGTTTTACAGCCTGCAATTTTTGCCGGATGTTCAAGGTTTTTTTTTTTGAATGACAGATATTTAAATTTTTAAGAGGCTTAAAGAGATACTTTGTTAAATTTTTATTTGCTTATATAAAATTTTTCTGCATTGAAAAGTATTAAGATAGTAGCAATTCTGAAGAAAATCGATTCTCCTGTTTCTGTTAATAAATGTTAAATTATAAAAAGAGGTTGAATATATTTATAGGATTCTCTAAAGCAAAAAAAAAAAATTAAAAAAAAAAATTTTTAATGTTAAAAAAATTTTCACTGAAATAATTTTTTTTTGCCTAAATTTCGAGCACATTTTACATATGGGGAACCGTCAGCGTTTGCGCCACTATGGGGCTTGGTGGGTGGCTTACGAACTGAATCTTCTATTCTCGAAGTGTTCGTGGTAGAGTACTGGAACTATTAGGTAGATCCTTGTTGTGTCAGATACCAAAAAATTAGCATTATGTCTATTTAGGCATAGTAGTAAGCCAGTCATGCCATCTTTCGTTCACTACATTAGTAACTCTCTCAAAAATAAGTAGCTTGGACGTTTGTAAGGCTATTCCTTTTTCATTATTTACATTCTCAATAGGTAGCTTGGCGCCATATATCACCACTTCATCGGCCTTACAATTTCCCTCTATGTCGCAGTATACCAGAACGCATATGACCTTTAGGCGAAACGACTCAGCCATCTCGTTAAGAAATGTGCGGCATTTCATGGTTACCGTGGAGAAGGAAGGTCGTAAACGCTATACTGGGAGCCGGGCTCGGAAGTGCATAGTCCGTCAATCCGAACTCCCTTAGTATTCTACAATGCAGGGAGATTTTAAAATTCCATTAGTTTGAAAGCCTAAGTAAGTCAATTGAGTGTAATACAATAATAAATACATATGTATGTATGTACATACATTAGGGTGGTCAAAAAGTGCACGTGATCAAGTAAAGTCGGAATTTTAAAGCTCTCACTCCCTAGGATTGTTCTATATCGATAAAAATTATACCCCTTTTTTTGTTGAAAATAAAAATTTAGAGGTCGCTCAAAGCGCTTAGTTTTCCATGTGTTTTATATGGGAAAACAAAGTTTTCATAGAAATGATATAGAATTCTCGAAAATCAATATTTTTCGATCGGTAAACTTTTCTTCTCGTCAAGAGACTTCCAATAATAATACCCAAATGCTTACTATACAATTTTTTATTACCAGCGATCTTTTATGGGTCCACCATTGCATTTTTAGAAGTTTTTGGGGGTCCTATAAAAAAAGTTAATAATAGAAATGGTTAAATAAACAATTGGGTACTGTTATTTGTTATTTTTGTCTTCTAAAGAACAACAAATCGAAAAATATAATTTTTCAAGAATTCTATACCATTTCAACGACTACTTGTTTTCCCATGTAAAATAAATGGATAACTTTGAGTGCTTTGAGCGATCTCTCAATATTTTCTGATTTCAAAATAAAAAAAAACAGGGGTATAAATTTTTGCTACTATGTATTTGTGTACATAAAATAAAGTATTGTATAATACTTACTTTGCCAATAAAGTCCATTTGCATTAACAAAATTGTTCATCACTGTTTGTCAAACATTCATTTATTGAACATAATAATCACGCATATATGCATTTTTTTTTATCATACAAAATATACAGTACACAATCGTAGAATGTGTTTTCTTTTTATTACATTACGTTTACATAGCAATTACACACTTTGCCTATGCTTATATTTACATACATATACATTACAAACATACATGAAATTATTAAACCTCTTTTTTCACTAGCACTTTATTAGTTACCATATAAAAATATCTATCTCTGAAAATGCATTACTTATAAGGAATAGAAATTTTGATTTCGACCTTTAATTTTCACGTTAATAAAAATTTCACAAAACCTAGCTTGAAATTGTCCAACCAATTCGTTTGAAACCGAAATATTCGCTAATATG
>NW_016180705.1:0-6623 GCF_001687245.7 Rhagoletis zephyria | reverse complement strand
CATAAGTTGCAATAGAGCAGATTATACTCCATTTGATGTGCATTTATGCGGCGTTCGGTCAGCGCAAGCGTTTGTTGCAACTTTTCCGTATCATTGTTTTGTGTTGCAAGCGCTGCTTTTGAGTTANGCTGCCAGAGCGCACTAAACGTATGTAGCCCATAGCATTGCCTGCGCAATATCGATTTACATATGTATGCAAGTATGTAACTGCATTCGGAAATAAGCGAATAATTTATTAATAAACTACTTACCCACATGAGTTATAACTTTTCGGAAGAGATCCATGTATGTTTGACCATCACTGGATAAACCCAATTTGCGTATATCCTTATTGAAGGCTTCGGCACGCTCGTAGGCATAAAGCGGATAGCTTTTTGATTGTTTGCGCTCAGCATAGGCGCGCAATTCTTTCATCAGTCGCGATTTGATTTGTTCGTCGTATAGAAATTGTGAAAAAGTGTAAAATTTTTGTCGCAAAAATTGATATGTAAAATTGACGGTGGTGTTGATGACACCCGTGCCGTGTGTGCGTAATGAATTAGCAACATGCCGTATGCCAATTGAGTCCAGATGCTTGTTGGCGCTCTTTTGTTCGACAAATATTTGGGAATTCATATTGTAGACGTATTTAGAGACAAAGATATGTATTTTTCGCATTATCTCCAAAATGTCGATGCCCTTAAAGTTAATATGTTAATATTATAATATGTATATGTTGACTTTCTAAGCCTATAATCTCGAACCTGCTCCAAAGTTTGGTTGGGCAAATAGTCCTCAACTGGTTTCAGCATTAAACGCGTGTTGGCCAGATGACGCATCTCTTCGTAAGTTTTCCAGTCGTGCAGTGATATGGTGGTGAGATTATAAAACATGGCGCTTAAGTAATTTTCGACGTGATCTAAAAACAATTAGATATTGTTCAGTAAAAATTAATTTTCAGAGGCACACAGCTATGGAGAAACTCGGTTATGCCTTTATGAATAACCTTTTAAAATCACATAATTTCCATTTAGCTGAATTGGACAGGCATTAATCAGCACGCGATAATCGTCAATACCCTGGTCAAATGGACTCATCTTCTCCATCTGTAAATTTGAATGCACCTCTAAACGCAAAAATGTTTCGATTTGTGCACATAATTTGCTGACGATTTCGCTACGAAGACTATCGTAAGTTGCCCTTTCTAGACATTTTTGCAATTTAATCTCATTTAACTCCAAATTGTTAAGAGCTCTGCCACAGTCGTTAAAAGCATGCAAAATATACTGTAAATATAAACCTAAGTATATTACTCATAACTGTAAAATAAACCAAAAATTCAAACCTGGAATGTGTTCAAGTCCAACTTGCGTTCTACCACCTGCTTCAGATACGCTGAAAGCACCGATTGATGCCAATAGATGAATGTCGTATCACAAAACTCTTCCACGTTTCGCTGAAAGTCTGCTAGCGTTAGAATTCGTGACATTAACAATTGAAAACGTTCGCACTGATCGTGTGGCAATGTGCGATTGTTCAAATTTGTTGCATTCACTGCCAGTTTTGTAATAAGTGTGCGCGTCTTTGTTGGTGGACCTGTCATGCACTTCTCAGCAACGCGCAACGCAGCCAAAGCGTCGACATTACGATCATGCATTTTGGCCGCTGTAATGCGTTTCTACAATAAAACATATTTATACCCTTGTTTCAATATATAAATCTAACGTTTTCTCCAATTACCTTGCAAAGGTTCAGCAAATGCAACACTTTATACTGTAAGTACTGTAGCACACATTGTATCACCTTTGCAATGACATCCATGTACTGTTGAAATACCTCTTGTATATTTTTCAGCAATTCAATAAGTTTGCAAATACACTGCAATGTTGATCTAGCCATTGGTGACTGCAACGCTACATGCATATTTACCAAACCTTTTACCAGGCAACTTATTTTCAAGGCATAACGTAATCCAAGCAGCAGCAGAGCAGCTAGCTCCTTAAATTGATGTACTGTTAGTTCGAACGGGCCAGTGCTTAGTGATTTGCGCACATTTAACGTCCAAAGCACCACTTGTGTGCAATAGTTACGACAGTCGCGTGGCAGTGATTGCACCTGTGTTTGCACGTAATGCTGGCGCAATCGTTTGATATCTTGTAAAAGGCGCTCATGTGGCTTGACCAATGAAGTAGCGTGGCGCCGCAGAAATGTGATGGGTTGCCAAGCTACATTACCCACCAATATGATGCCTTGATGTTTTTGATTTAGTTCCAGTAAATGTTTTACATGTTTACTTTCAACTTGTCCGCAGAAATCATGGAATACTACGCAAAAGGCATTCAGGCGTACGAGTAATCTGTGTTCACAGAATTCAGACACATCGTGTTTGGTTATAATAGCCAAGCATTGTTTCATATACTCATTGCACTGGCTTGTAAGTTGACCAATACCCTTTGGGCCGACTTTGTCTTTCAATGCAAAAGTGCTGTCAAGGAAACTCTGTAAGGAAAATTCTACATAGATACTTAGAGTACGTGGCAGTAAAAGAGTTGTACATACTTGAAACACAGCATTTGAAAATAGAAAATCAAATTCCTCCAAACAGTTTTTTAATCCATTCAGCTCGCTTTTAGTGCAAATTTCCATGCAATTTCTATTGTGCGCTACTGTATCTACAGTTTTCTTGTACGTCTGCCAAAAGCGGCAGAAATTTGAGCCCGCCAAAATTTCGTTAAAGATTAGAATTTGTAATAACAAGTCTGCCAGATAGTCAAATACATCCTACACGAAGGATTAAAAGGTTATGCATAAGTGTTGATTTTGTTATGTACAGTTCTATTTTGTAAGTACCACAAATCGAAACTCCATATTTTTGTTATCTTGCGTGGCACAGTATGCGCCACATTGATGCAATAAATTGTTGCCCAAAACTATGAAGCGTTGTAATAAAAACTGAATATCGCAGAGGAATTGCATGGAATCGCTCATTTGTAGCAAAATGTCATTGGTCTGTTTTGTGACATCTGTGGTGCCACACCCATCTTCATTTGTTAATAGCACACATAAATTCTCATCAATGTAAAGGAACTTTAACTGCATTTGCTGTGCTTTTTGTACTAATTCATCGACTTCCGCGCAGAGATGACCGAAAGTGAGTAGTGTTTTGTTCAATAAACGATCCGATTCAAGTATTCGCAGCAATATGAGCTGCTCTTGATTTGTGGAAAAGTTCACCTCTACAAGAGATTGAGCTGTGGGCGTTGTCCTAATTGACGGTAACTGTGTTGTCTTCTGAAGGAGCTGATGCAATCTCTTATCATGAAAATCCAAGAATGTACCAAATTTCTTCAACTGCTCCTCAGCCGATGAAACTGTTTATTAGATTAAAGCTTTTTAGAGATTTTTAAATTAAAAAATATTATTGGTACTTACTAATTTCAGCTTGCTCCATTATTTCAGTACTGAAGTATATAATTTGAAAGGCTTTTAACAAAATAATGCTTTAAATTTTTCTTAAGGATAAATTGCAACAAAAGTAAAGTGAAAAGCGAATCAAAACAAAAACTAATGGCTGTCAGACCTTGCTTGCTAATTTAACCCATTAGCGGTAAATTGAAAGTTTATGGAAATTCCACGACGAAAATCGTCGAAAAATATGCAGTGCTGCCAAGTTTTTCCGTATTAATACACTAGTCGAGTGGAAATTTTAGGAAATGACGTGAAATTTTCGATACGATTCGACTCTCAAAGAACGACTTGTGTTCGGCACGACTCTCGCAATGAGTCTGATCATTTTCCAAAAATACAGGAATAAGTAAATCCATATATGAAAACTGTGTGCAATAGGCTCTGGAAGAGCAATGAGATGGACAAACTGCAAAGCCAAGGAATATTAAGTCCTCTTTCAGACACGTCAAGTCTTGAAGGCAATTTTTTTCGCATTCTCTTTTGTGTTTTCAACTTTAATTGAATTCAAGTTCTTGATTCTTTAAATGGGAAGCAACGAAAAGATCAAAAGAGACAAGAAAACTTGAAACGAATTGACGGTACGGAGGTATCTGTACTCTTCCCCTCTCTTCTCACCTCCTTCGCCTACGAACGAGCAGACTTGAAAGCAAGACTTGACGTGTCTGAAAGGGGACTAATGTGCCTTGTTCATAGCAATAAAAAATTGCGGGTTACCAAATGCAACCCTGCGCTGGTAGTGGTAATTGTGACAGCGGCTTGCCAAAATGAAAAGGGATAGTGTAATTTGACTTCCCCCGGAAGCAAAATTTTGTGAATATGTCCGATTTCGTTGAAACAAATTAAAGTGTAAGTGTAATGCATATTTATCAAACAGTCATGTACATTTCCGCAATTAACCGAGAATGAGACTGACGATTGATTTAACCTTGCGTGCATCTAATTACGTTCGCCTTCAACAAGTGGGCGTTATACGAACTCCGGGACGGTATTTCTAAGCCAGTGCATGTGTTTTTCTATTTCTGCAGTGAGTTCTTCGAACATAGCGTGTTTTTATTTATTTTGACGTAGAATACTTGTCTGTGCTACATGTGAAGTATGACATATCGTCGCATTGTGGATAGGCGGGTGTGCATACCAAATTCTAGGTCTGCAGACATGTATGAAGAAAATTGAAAATTTTCAATTTTTCTGCTCGTTGTTGCGACAGGTATGAATGTTTACGCGATTCTGTCGGTGCGAATCTTTTCCGATAAAATTTACAACAATGCCGACCATAGTTTTAAATGAGGAACGCCACACTTATGCGATTTTGCTGCAACGATTTATTCGAGCGTTCACAGTTCTCCTCCCATACCCCATTTCAGAGAGGTCATGAGCCGCCGTTTGCAAAAATGCAACTTCCGACTGCCTTACAAAAATGGGAAAAACTGTAAAGTTTCGCTTGTTTTGAGTAGATGAAGGCACTGACTTTAGTCTTTCCGTGTTGCCGGAGAAGAGGGGCCCGCCAAGGGTATATATCATTTCTTCTGTGTTGCCGGAGAATAGGCCTTAAAGGAACCGAAACTTTTGAAAATTGTTTATTGGAAAAAACGGTATTAGCATATTCACCGAAAAAAACCTACAAATATGGCTCCATAACGAGCCGTATGTGAGGGCAATAAGAGCCCAGTATGAATAATTTGTGCCTCTAAATGTTTGCTGGGAAGAAGTAGATCCATATGCCGTGATGTTCACTCACTTCAACGGTTACAACGAAATGATGTTTGAACAACTTGTCGCATGGTGCATACTGAACTGACATGCGACTAAGTATGCATACAAGTCTGTATATTCTGCTTTACGTTTCGGTATGGATGCCATGCTCAAATCTTGTAGTTGTAATTTTTAGAGCTTCACAAAAACGCTTATTGCATGAGAACTAATGAAGCGATTTGAAAGAAAACGTGGCGTTTCAAAGACGAAACTCCAAACCTACCCACAGATTCATTTTTGTAAGTGATCGGTTCGGTTTATGTCGTAGAAATAACGGTAAATATTGGCTTATTTTGTGGACACTTTTGAGCCTCTAAAGTACTCTAGTAACTTAGGTTTTCCAGATATAATTTTCATTTTCGGAATTAAAGTTCTTTATAGCAATAGAAATTTTATTTTATATGAATTGGACAAAAATTGAGAATTTATTGCTTCGAAGTAACTTAATTTCCAAACTACATGTAGGAGGGTTGCCATATGATTTAAAAATTCAATTCAAGTTGAATTAATGGAAGTAGCTAATAAAATGTATCACAATATGAGTGTTGGACGAAAAAGGTTTTATTTTGAAAATATGTTTAACAGGGTTACCACCTGTTTACAAAGTTAAATTTGATGCACACGATGGGTTAAAGGAATTACTACAATATGAGCGATTTTTGGAGAGTTGTGTGGAGAATAAAGTTGCAAGATTTTACCCGAACTGTTTCTTCTGGTAAAATCATTAAAAGTGTCAAGCGATCACTGGTTGACATTTTTTACAGGAAAAATGCTTTTATTGTTCCCATACGTCTTGTTGTTAACTTTTTACTCTCACTTCAGTAATTTTGCTGTTTGAAATTTTTAAAGGATTATACACGAAAAGTATTGGATGAGAGCTATTTGCACAAAGTCGAAATAAAAAGACTTGATTTTGAATATTTTCAAAAATTTGTTTCATTGCAGTCAAACAATTGTCAAAATTATCCAACATAGAAACAAGCTAATTTCGTTTTATTTGACCAAAATTTAGCTATTAGCTTCTGATGGTTGAATAAAACAAGCCTAATAATAATAATAGGTTGGCGCTTACACATATGTAAGGGTTTGGCCGAGCTTCTCCTCCGATTTGTGGCGTGCGCCTTGTCATTGTCACACAAAGGGGACCTACAGTTTTACGCCGACTCCGAACGGCGATTGTATTTTTATGCGAAGCTGTTGATGGCAGGAATACACTCGGAGATTTGTCATTGCCTGTCGAAGGGCGACCGCTATTAGAAAAAAAAACTTTTATTTTTTATTTTATGACGTTGGGTTGAACCGGGCTTGAACCCAGGCCCTGCTGAATGATAGCTGCGACCGCCTATACCACTTAAATAAATAAATTTGTGTACATTTTCAGCCCGATTCTGTGTACTTGATAAATTTAAAATCTTTATAATTTG
>NW_016180703.1:0-6623 GCF_001687245.7 Rhagoletis zephyria | reverse complement strand
CTTAAATTGAATGCCACACGACCCAGACCAACTCACCTCATGCATTGTTGTTGTTGTTGGTTTCGTCGACCGCCCTCCACCTCCAATTCAACTCCACTTCCTAACTGTTTCGAAATATTTTGGTGTGAATGAAGTAATGATTTTCTCAATTTCAGCTCTTTGTTTTCATTTACTGCCGCACTTCATCTCTTTCCCCGCCACCACGTCCCGTCTTCCTCCACCCCGACTGTTGCTGGTACGAGTTATTAATGCTCTACGCCCCCTTCTTCAATAGNTGACTGACAAGTGGCATTGTTTTTGTTTTTGTTTTTGTGTTATGCTGAGCTTCAAAGCTTGTTTGTTGTTGGCAATGAGGCAATGAAGTGGGCGAAAGTGGAGTGAAGTGGAGTGGAGTGGAGTGAAGTGGAGTAGATGACACAAGTTGACATTGAGAGGCACTTCGGTAATGGCCTCAACGTCATAAATGGACATATTTTCAAATTTGCACTTATTTTTGACTTTGCTTGCGTTTGCTTTTTTTTGCTTTAGCAAATATTGATGGATGTTTTGGCATTGAAAAGGGAATGAAGTGTGTGCTCACGCACGTGATAGAGATGCATTAAATGAATCACCCTTATTCGAGGCATAAATGGAAGGTTGCAGTTGAAAGAAATAGTAATGGCTTAATGATTTTTTGAGTAACGAACTGACCTTTAACAATATTTTATGCAATTAGTTTTTGAAAAATAAGGGATCTGTTTTCTTACTCGTTTTTTATACAAAAGCATAAAATTTAAATTGTAATATTAATCTAGTTCCACGGCGATGTGGTTAAGATAAATGACTTAGGGAATCCACAAGCAAAGGATGTTAAAGATCATTGTAGGAAAGCCCTGTTTATTTAATACTGTTCAAATTTTGATTTTAAGTGGAATCATTATACAGCTCTGCCAAACCCATTGTGAACTGTAATAACCCGCCCTCCCCTCACTCTGTAGGCATCCTAATTAGAAGTGAATAGCTTGCATATAACGGCTTCAAAATAGGGAAGAAGCTAATTGTTGCATATCTATCACCTGACGCTGTACCCCAACGTGCATACAACAAAGAAAAAGGTGTAGAATAAGGTATAAATTTTTTTTTTCAACACCCTAAAGTCTGTGCAACCTAGCCTTGTTATCTTCTTAGACAAGTAAGGCCTTCAAAAACATTAGTCCAGCTGCGGTCACCTCATCCTCACCTTCAGGAAATTTGCGTTTGCAACATCCTGACAGTGCTTATGAAAAGTCTTCTCCCTGACTGGATTATAAAAGCATAGCTAGGCGACTCCTCTGTGTAAGAGGGACCCCTCAATGAGCAGTGTAGTACCTCTGCTAAAGAACATCGCCCCCGACAATCTGCTCAAAGAGATAAAACCCAGTGGATAAGACAAATATCAAAGAAATGGTCAAAGTGCAACAGCTTGCCTCTCTGTTGACTGCGGCGCAGCGACGAAAACAGCATTGGTGGCTTTGTTAACAGGCTTTTCAACTAATTCCGGCACAGACAAGTCATAGTATCAGTCATTCGCATGGGAAATTGTAAACAATCGAGGTGAGGAAACAAGAATTAATCTAAGAAGGTTGAAGATAGTGTAGTTATAAAAATCATTCAGCTTCAACTACCCTGATTATAACATTATCTGATAGTTATCTCAGAGGCAGCCTCGCGAATAGAGTGTGACACCAACAGCCAGGCGGCTATCAAATCGTGGAGAAAAATGATGCTCACTTCAATAGCATTGGACTATCACTAAAAGCTAAGCTTATTTCAAGGACCTTGAAGGAACATATTATCACTTTTGCCACTCACATATTTTTTCCCCTACCAAACAACGTACTAAAACGGTTTTGAGAGTAACGAAAAGATTTTTTTTATTTTCTAATTTACTTATTTTTCAATACAGAAAAAAAATTTTAAACATAAATTAATTTAAAAAATTTTTTATGGAAATTTTTTCTGCTATTTTTTATGAAAATATTGTTTATAGTATAATAAAAAGAATAAAAATATACATAATTTCTAAACTCTGTTCAAAACTCAGGAAAATTCAATAAATTTTTATACAAATTTCCAATTTTTTAATAAATTTTTTTCTTTTTGATAATGCAGTTTTTTAGCCCAATAAATTTTGAACGTGGTCAAGTGTTTTCACAAACCACAAATTTATTGCACTTAAAATTAATTTAGCTTTCTTACTTGTCCATCACTCCATCAAAACTAATCTGTCTTTATATATTTACTTATTGCAAAGTCAAGAATGATTAAATACCAGATTGCGCCATAGAAATTTTCCTATAATTTTCCATACAAAAATTTCAAACGAAAACAAGAATACGCCTCATTATTTTTTTTTTTCATAAAAACCCAGTTTTCGTTGTTTTTGTTTTTAAGCCGAAGACACGCGAAAGCACGTGCCACTGCGAGGAAAGAACAACCAAAACTTATGAAATTCAAAAAAAATCACATTTTATGATTTTTAGATTTTGCTTTTTTTTTTGTATAATACATATCTAACAGTTTTTGAGGTTGTCTTTTGTGTAGTGGCCTCCTTGCACACGTTTTGTTTTTGGGCCCACCCCCACCCGGACTTTCTCAATTTCATATCTGTGTGAAAGTAAATCATAGCCTATCAATACCGACAATATCGGCGCGACATAAGCCGCCATCGCGCGGAGCTGTGGGCCAAAAGCGGTGGTGGATTTTTTCACCAGGCGAAAGAATGCATTGTTGGTAGTAGCCAAGCTTCAACAGGCACAGCAGCAGAAACTTTGATTTAGTTGTGGTAGGAGTTGCTGAAATTATCTTATTGATGGATATATTTTCAGCTGACACTTGTCTGCCATTTCTGGTTGTTTTTCGGTATTTTTGAACGCTTTTTTTTTTTTTTTGGTAGCTGGAGTTGGTGGCACAAAGTTATCGAAATTGAAACAAAAACGGCGAGGGAAAAAATTGCAAAACTTACCCCAATATTTCATGTACTACTATACAAACATACGCACATATGTATGTACACACATATGTATGTAAGCACAGCTGTATAGGAAAACGTATGCCGTACAAGATAAATGATTGGCAGTCGCGCTACAGCTACAACTACACTGACTGGTACTGTGGTACACGGTGGCGTATGATAAATGTGTTGGCCGCCCCACAGCAAGCGCGCTGAGCGTAATGAAAGCCCCGTAAACGCCGCGCACTTCTTTTGAAGTATTAAATAAATTCGTGCAAGTTAAGTGCTTTGTAATTGATGTTATAAAATATTTATGACAGGCAGCATTGTCTCCTCAATGTTCAGCACACTATGCCGCCGCTTCTTCTCAGCACTCCCAGCTGCTCCTTTTGTGACCGTACAACTTTCAGGCACTTTTTCTCAGAATTTTATTAGCTTTAATTTTGTCAAGTTGGCATTTTGGAAAATCCTTCAGCGTTGATACTAATGGCACACATATTCTAGCCGTTTCGCTACACTGGGGTATCTACGTTTGTATTTCTCTCTGCGGCTGCTGCGATGACCTCTATGTTCTGCTCCTCCTTCTCGCTACAGCTGATGTCGCAAAGTTGCCACACAGCCACACTCTTGCCACCAACGGTAATTGACATTAATTATTTAAAAGCACTTTTTGAAAGTTTTTGCCGCCAACTATAAGTGACATCATGGACTCGCGTAAAATATCTAAATTTGTGAAAGTAGCTTACTGCCACCATTAAGGCGGATACGAAGGGGTATGTGGGGTGTTTGTGAGAATTTTACGTATTACTCATACATACATACCGACAAAGTAGTTGTGCTGAGTTGTAAAGTGCTTTTGAATAGTTGGATTACAAGCACTTGACACGAGGATAACATAGCACTACAAAAATCTCTGAAGCTCTGAAATGAAAGGGCATTAGGGAATGTAGGGAAGGTGACATAATTTGAATAACGAAAGTGGAAGGAATGCTAGAAAGAGGGTAATTGGTTATAACATGTCATACATTAATTTCTCTTAATAGTTACTCAGACTTGGCAATGCATCTACGGTCAGATGGTAAAAGATATGGATCCAGCTTAATTGAGTTCAAAATAACTGAGGAATACAATAAAAGCTGTCAACCACTTCGTTAAAAATTGGGATGAAGAACCAATGCCGATGTTTGTGTTCAATGCCAACCACATTCATCCGTTCGTGATATATGTATGTATATAATTATTGTTATTTCCATTAGGTCCTTAAGTAAGAGATTTTGTTGATTAAAGCTATACTTTGTATTGAAATGCTTACTAAAGCTGCCGCTACTCTAGCTAGAGCTTTTAAGCAATCCATTGTATTCAATACATGTACGTAGAAACGGAGCTGATTTTTTCACCAGATTTATTCACGAATGAGTAAGCTAAGTTAGGTAAGGGTGGCTGGCCAGTAAGGATTTCACAGAGACCGAATACGTTCTTAGTGTCTATTTGATTTAACCATTTATTTGTTTGAACCATTTATTTTTAGATACGATAATTATATAATTTTACCTGAGATAACGCTAGCTATTTCTAATAGATTTTGGTTCGCTGAATTTAAATCTGAATTCAGAACAGCTCTATCACATCCGATTTTTTAAATACACTCTAAAAAAATTTGTTTAAAAATGCGACTACAAATCGAGTATATTTTTGTTTATTTTTAAAATTTTTTGGTAAATTTACACGATGAATATGTATTTTTCTTATTTACACTTTTTCGTGTGTAAAAATCCATTTTGTTAGCAGCTTTACACAATTCTACGGATGAAATCAAACAGCAGATGTGTATTTTGTAGCTTGTACACAATTTCGTAGTCAAAATTTACGCACACCACAGTAGCTATATTACCCTCTAAAAAGTCCGAAATTTAGACAAACTATTCGTTGAATAATCGAGCATGTAATTTCGCGAAAAATAAGGTAGGAAATCAGTAACCTACCTTTTAGCTAGGAAATTTACACATGTAGCATAGCGATATTTTTGTTACTTGAAAAATATACTTGGCGTTTTTATGTATTCTTGCTCTATCACATGTCCTTAGGTTTGCTCGAATGTCCGTCTTTTTCAACGATAAACTTGAATTGAGGCAACTATTGCCCCGTTTCTTATAGCGTTTGAAAAGAAAACGCACCATAGCAGTTTGAAAATTCCATAATAAGATTTCTCTGTTGAAAAAATGGACATTGAAAAAATATTCTTTAAAATGCTTTACATGGTTTTTAGAGAATCCAAGCTATCGCGTTGCTTAGTAACCTCGAAAATAGGCTAAAACCGCATTTTTCGCATTTTTGGTTTAGGAGATTTAAAAAACGTGATGTGCTAGAGCAGTTCTGAGTTCATATTCGAATTTGGCGACCAAAAATCTCAGACTCAAATTTAGCAACTCAAAATATATGAAAAAAATGGCTAGCAAAAATGGCAGATAAAATCTTAATGGCGAACTTAGCAACTTTTATTTTTGATAAAAACCTGTAGTAACCAATAAGAAAGTCTTTGGACAATCCTTTGGTCGTGTCTTGTAAGGTGAAGAACTATTCTCTATGTTGACTTAGCTTATCAGTTGCCTTCCGCATATTGCCAGTAATGTTGTGCTTGTTATTTCATTTGAATATAATAATTTTGCTTGACAAAGGCCAATGAAGTGCTCTGGGCCTATTAATCTCTTCACAAATTTTTTTTTTGTTCACAATATCTGCTACTTCATTGCCCATTACTCCACTGTGGCACGAAACCCAAATGAGATAAAGCCGTTTACTTGATGAGATCAGTATTAAGAGCTGAAGATAATTCATACTACATAGTACCATTGAAGCGATATCGTATGATTTTAAGACGAGAAGCGCCGCCTTGCTGATAGAGTGTTTATTTTACGAGCAGAAAGCATCGAAAAGCTTTCCCCATAAACCTAGACTAAAATTGAATGGAATAGAAGCCTACGTATGCCCTATGTGGCTTTTCCTTTCGATATTTTGGTAGTTTTTTGTCACAGTGGGTTATGTTCGAAGCTACATACAGTTTGGATCGGTGTACCAGTTTCTTACCTCGATACAACTCAGCGAGTGAAGTAAAAGCGAGATGAGTAAAATCACTGTTTCACAGGTTTGAAAATTCAGGCCCCTATTGATTCGTGGTGGATCGGAATATATATCAAATTTGTATAATAAAACCATAGAAGCTATGGTATATATGTATGAACATATGTACTTCTATTACAAGGAATGAGTTCTCTACTCGATCGTAAAAATCTAACCAAATCTCGAAACTACGTTTCTGTCTGCTTCTAACAGAGACTCTCCAATAACTATCGAACGGACCAGTTCTTATATCCCACTGCTTCCCACGCCTTCGCCAGCAATTCGACTTTGACTTTGACTGATTGTTATGCGTTATCAAACAGACAACACATGTGACGTTACTGCCATACGTTGACTTAAAAACATATTTATACAAGGCGGCTCTGAACAGTGTAACTAAAAACGCGCGGAAGCACATCATCAACAGGCTTCAATTGCAAAAATATTTGCATGGCGACATTAAGCGTCACGTGAGTGCGAATAAACAAAAATTAAACAAGTAAGAAAGTCTAAGTTCGGGCGGAGCCGAACATTA
>NW_016180702.1:0-6624 GCF_001687245.7 Rhagoletis zephyria | reverse complement strand
GTTCGATATGAGGAAGGCGAAAAGAGTGTCTGGAGAACTTTCTGCGAAACGAGCGTATTATCGCTACGGTAGATTTCTTGAGAGATAAGGCAGGACACTGGACTGAGTAACAAGGAGTCATTTATCTTGCTCCTAGACACTCGCGTTCCTTCTTATCCCTCCCCAGAGGAAATTAAGGGATTTAAGGGAAGTGCGTGGACACTGCGCCGCTTTTTCTGATCTTGTGGATGACCGTCGTCTGACCCAGCGATAAATTCGTTCAAATTCTTCAAGTACCCAGTACCCCATGGCATTATTTTGCGCAGCTGCGTTGGATATCCCCTATTTACGCGAGCTTCGTAAGATACCAGTTTAATCCCAAGTGTTGGAGGATTCTTAAGGCGGTGTTCATCGCATAGGCTGGAAAGAGCTCTTATATTTCTTTCTGAGTCTTCCTCGATATCGAAGGTCTTTTAATATTGTCCTGCCGGAGGAAATAGTTAAGTCGTTGGATAAGCTTGGGATCGAAGTCAGTCTCATTCTGTTTATCCAAAACTTGCTGTGAGACAGAACTGTCATGGAAATATGTGGCAGCGCTTGCTTGCACCGTATGGTGAATAGG
Source organism: Rhagoletis zephyria (assembly GCF_001687245.7). Lineage (NCBI taxonomy): Eukaryota > Metazoa > Arthropoda > Insecta > Diptera > Tephritidae > Rhagoletis > Rhagoletis zephyria. The sequence continues at coordinate 6,023 of NW_016180702.1, read as the reverse complement.
ACCATTCCGCAGGGAGGTGTTTTCTCCCCTTGCTCTTGGCGCTGGAGAAACACGACTGTCGCTATGCTTTGTGAACTCATTAAACGGCGTCTTAACATGGTTACTAACTGGGCGGCCTGAAGTGGCCAGAACTGGTCTTATTAACTACGAAGTTTCAAATNACGTTGAAGGGTTTCATGGATCCTCTAGATTTAAGCGTATTATCGCTACGGTAGTTTACTTGAGGGATAAGGCAGGACACTGGACTGAGTAACAAGGAGGCATTTATCTTGCTCCTAGACACTCGCGTTCCTTCTTACCCCTCCCCAGAGGAAATTAAGGGATTTAAGGGAAGTGCGTGGACACTGCGCCACTTTTTCTGATCTTATGGATGACCGTCGTCTGACCCAGCGATAAATTCGTTCAAATTATTCAAGTATCCAGTACCCCATGGCATTATTTTGCGCAGCTGCAGAAATCTACGGACGTGTCGATCCGTTGGATATCCCCTATCTACGCGAGCTTTGTTAGATACCAGTTTAATCCCAAGTGTTGGAGGGTTCTTAAGGCGGTGTTCATCTCATAGGCTGGAAAGAGCTCTTACATTTCTTTCTGAGTCTTCCTCGATATCGAAGGTCTTTTAATATTGTCCTGCCGGAGGAAATAGATAAGTTGCTGTGGGACAGATCTGTCATGGCAATATGCGCTTGCTTGCACCGTATGATGAATAGGGGCATTCCGCCGGGAGGTGTTTTCTACCCTTGCTCTTGGCGCTGGAGAAACACGACTGTCGCTATGCTTTGTGAACTCATTAAACGGCGTCTTAACATGGTTACTAACTTGGCGGCCTGAAGTGGCCAGAACTGGTCTTATTAACTACGAAGTTTCAAATCCCTGACGCTGTTCTTGCCTCTTTTCGAGCTCAGTGCTTACATTTATCTGACAAAGTTAAGTCCTCGGGCTTCATCCTAGACAAGAAGTTGTCGGGGAGATCAAGCCTCGAAGAAATGGCAAGGAAGGTCACAGTGGTTTTATACTCCTGTAAGGGAGCTATTGCAAAGAGATGGGCTGTTTCGCCTAAAGTTGTCTATTGGCTCTACGAGACCGTAGTCAACCCTATTATATTTTATGGAGCCCTAGTCTGGTGGAACTCACTTGAAAAGGCTACATTAGCTATAGAAGAACTATTTTTTTCAGTACGGTCTCATGTAAGTACGTACATATGTATTATGCCTTCATTGTAAGCCGGTTGAGAGTTACTGCTTGCGGTCATTATCAACACCGCAAACCGTTTGAATTCCAGCACTGCGAAAACAGCAGAATTATATGGCACTTCCTCTCATATTCCTTGCCAAAATGATTTGGGCTTCACTGTGTTTATTGTTGTCGTTGTTAGCAGAAAATTTTTAGCACGTCAGCATTGTTGGTGCGAGTCGTCCGTCGCAATAGTTGACGCGACGGTCTTCGTTCGCGATGGCAAAAAGTCGCATGTTCACCATATAACCTTTGCATTCGCAATTTTTCATTCAAATAATTTTTTTGCTTTTATGATTAAAGTTTAGTTGCCGTTGTTGCCAAGATGACNTTTTTTAATTTTTTTTTTGCTTTTATGATTAAAGTTTAGTTGCCGTTGTTGCCAAGATGACTTGTACATAAAAGTTTGTTTGCATGTTTATGTAACTAATACCCATTTCGGCGCCTCTTCTGGCAATTATTAAAAGCTCCAAACAAGCGCATCTTCGTGGCATTTGAATTTCAGCGCAGTATGCCATTTAACGCGTAGTTATCTTGTTTTTTGTTATTTTGTTGTTAGAGTTTTTATTTTAGTTTTAATATTTCCCCCCTTTTAAGTTGCTATCTCTCAATTTATTTTTTTGCCGCTGCTGTTGCTGCTTTTGTGTCTATATTTTCGGTTATACTTCGTTAACTTTAGTCGCTTGCGCTTTTAGCCTTTTCCATTAGCCACTACTTTAGTTCACTTTTGTGGCATTTAATTGCGTACGTTGACATCGGCTGCCAGCCAGCCAGCCAGCCAGTCAAACCTTACCGAGCGCACTCAGCCCAGNGGCCTTTTCCATTAGCCACTACTTTAGTTCACTTTTGTGGCATTTAATTGCGTACGTTGACATCGGCAGCCAGCCAGCCAGCCAGCCAGCCAGCCAGCCAGCCAGTCAAACCTTACCGAGCGCACTCAGCCCAGACGAACCGCCGCTGACCCAGCTTTGACTCACAGTTGTGAATGATGCCACTTTTGGTCGCCGCTCTTTACCACTGCTGAATTTTCCACCTCAATAATGACTAAAAAAAAGAATGGCAACAACAAAAACAACAACAGCTATGTACACTAACTGCATAATAGACACAACGAATGCGGCAGACAAGCGTTGCATAATTTTCATGCCACATCAGGCTTATTATGAAAATATTTGCAAAAGGTTCATTGCATTCGCAAGAACCAACCATGCGATTGCGCTGGCAAAAAGTAAACAAAACAAAAAAAAGAAAGAGAAGAACAGGCAAACCGTCGGCTGAAGAAGCGGTATAGCGACCGAAAATGGATTTTAATTTAATTAGGCACAATTCGGTACACGGGGAAACATTTCTGGCACGTCAGGCCCGGTGGCAAAAAAGTGCAAAAATCTAAGTAACAGGGAACAGCGCTTGCCAAAATGCTTTAAAAACGTATATTTGCCGTTTCTAATAGAAATATTTCCTTTTGAAATGCATGCTGAGGACACAGGTTAGGCCGAAACAAAATTATTCCGCGAAAAGTTTGTAAATGTTTGACTTCTTATTTATTTAAGTGCAAAGCGATTGCCTAAATATGCTTACATATATGTGTGTTAGGGCGGGTCAGTTTGGATGAGAGACTTTTTTTTTTAACTATACGAGTATAACACAGAAGCATTTTGCGTCTAATTACAAACAAATTTGCCAAAGAAACCATTGGTCAAAAATCAATTTTGAGTTCACCAATTGCGAAAATAAGTTCCTCAGCGTTTTGCTTAAATTTTTTTCTTAAAGCTTCTACCAGATGGCGCAGCAGTGAAAATTTTCACATTTTCTTCGAAATCTATTTTCGGTATTTAACAAGCTCCAAATTTATTTTAGACCCATGGTTTCTTGGGAAAATTTGCTTGGAATTACACGTAGAACCCTCTAATGCTATACGCACAAACGCAAAAAAAAATTACCCGCCCTAATGTGTATGTATACTTGTATGCTTTAAGTTATTTGGTGAGAAGTTGTCCGAAAATCTTTCTTAGGTTCTTTCAATTTAATTATCGCCACCGAAACTGTTTGGGAAAACATTTTTATGCTTTATTAAGAACTCACTGCCATTTCACCGCAAGCCGTAGAGAATTTCAGACAATGGACCGTGTAAGACCTATACACACACCACTTAAAAAAATAATTTTCTTATGTGTGTGACGAATATTAAAAATAATAAATAAAGTTCGGGCGAGGCACGTATTAAATGTAGTTTTTTCACCTTTCCGAAAACTACTTAATGGTACATGGTAAGCCGGGGGGTTTTACCTCCATTTCAAACATCTTCGATAAACTTGTATAGTTATATGTGGGCGGTATCACGCCCATTTTCCAATATAATATTTATCCAAATTTATGTTTAAAGGACGGAAAATTTTCAAAAGCTACTTAAGAAAACAGCCCTTAGCCCTTTCAGGACCAAGGGTAACATGATTCCCAATAAGCTCTGCACTCATAAGAATATTTATGCATGTGGCGGAAAAAAAATTTTGGAAAAATATTTAAAAACAAAAAAAAAACGAAAATTCGTAAATACATATTTTCCCAAAAATTTTTGGAAAAAAAATTTGCAATGAGTTTCATTTTCCCCGAACCGGTTAATTTTTCTGGGGCGAAACTCAGGATAAGGTAGAATATTAATTCTTAACAACATTATAACAAACTTTATTCAAAAAATTATTTTCTAGAGAAAAATTGTTTCACAAACATTAAAAAAATTAACAGACATTTAAAGAGTTATGCTGGATATCCACCACGCATTTAATAGAAAAATTTTAATGAAAAAATTTGGCATTTAAAAATATTTGTACCATTACGGTAAAATAATAGTCACTAAGTTCATTTCCACATGGCATTTTTTAAATGACACCAATTTTTTGTCATTTGAATGCCTAGTGGAATTTCGGCATTAAAATTTTTGAAAAACATTATTTCAAAACTTGTTTGGGATAATTTTACTTTGCTTCAATATGTACGTAATAATATTTAAAAAAGAATATATAAATCAGACACATTATTTTGGGTGATAAATAGTTTTTGGGAGGAATAACCTTTTTCAAAAATATGTACATTTATATGCCTTTTTTGAAAATACAATTTTTTGGGGGATTTTGGAAAATAATTTTTAAAAGAATTTATCATAAGAAATTTGCTGAAAATTCCACAAAAAAAATTATGAAATTGCCTTATTTTTAGAAAATACTTTTTCTTAAAGGCTAGTTTTCAGTATGTCAAATTCAGTGGCATTGGCAAAGCGGTTTATCGATTGATTCGGCTCTCTGTCAAAATTTGGCCCCTAATATCATATAATAAAGGTATGGATAAAGAAGATAAAGTTGTTTCAAAATATGTCGGCAAATTTTAGCGTCAAAATATGACATAGTGAAAACCAGCCTTAAGGAAAAAGTATGAACGACACTTTACATTAGCATTTTTTGTTTGTTTTTTTTTCTTAGGGAATCACAATTTTCAATTTAGAACACATTTTTTTAACAAGTTTATGGTGCTGAAATCGTTAACCTTGTCAAGGTTAGAATTTGTGAGCGACTTATCCAGCGAAGTCCGCCAGACTTTGGTGTCGTAAAATAATATAGGACGTAGAACTGCTGTTTACACCCTGTGGGATACCATACCATACCATAGAGGGTGATAATTGCTCTTCTGGCCACCATTCCTTGTGAAAATCTCGACTACACTCTTACTTAGTTGCATTTATGATTATTGACAGCAAACATGGCAACGCTGCTGTTCACTGCCGTCTCTGCTCAGATATTGCTTTTGATCTTGGGAATAATGATGACGAAGGAGATGACAGTTCAAAGCCGTTGAATGATCGCCTGCTGATCCCACTGCAGCTGAGTAAAGCCAATGAATTTTTCATATTTTTTCGGTTATACTGCAGCATTGCTTCTGCACAGTCGAAATCGAATTTATCTCAGTCAAAATCGGTTGCAAATAAAAAAGTCAAATGCAGTGTTTTCCTATGTTTTTTTTTATACCCAACATGTAATGTGATTGGCCCAAATGCGTGAACTTGCGGTGAAGAATTTTCACACTCTGTTATTCATAATATGGGTTGAAAATAAGACCATGAGGTAGCCCCTGCGAAGTCTGATATCCGGCTAGTTACCCTGATCTGAGATTTTCTATGCGGTCGTAAACAGGTTTTAGCATGAAAAGCTTAAAGGGTCACTTGATTGTCGTCAGTGTTTCAATAGCTGAGACAAGTATTAACGTTGCCAAATAAATATCTTTAAAAGTTAAGTCAGTGAGGGAGATCAGATAGCGGTTCTTTCTTCTCCAGAGGTATACATGATCTTCACGTTATGGGTATAATTAATATAAACATTAGCGCTCTATAAAAATCTAGCTCATTGTTGCTATCCAACTTTATTTCTCTTCTTGTTTTTTGCTTACAACTCTGTTTTCGCCAGCTTAGCATGCGGAAGTGTGCATAAGAGCAGCACTTCAAAGCTGTAGTTAAGGCTCATTGCGCGTCTGCCAAAAACTAAGAGCAGAGACGACCGGCTTGCTGACTTGGAAAACATTTACCAACACAGCACAGGCCTACATACATAGTTGCAGACTAAATAAAAGCCGGCATTTCGTGTCGTGGCCAAATTGATCACGAGCGCTGAGTTGCAGACTGGCTGCTGGTTGCTGGTTGCGCGCTGCTGGCTGTTGGCCTCAACTGAGCTTAGTTGGTGGGTTGGTAGGTCGCGCTATTGCTTTGCCCAAATTTTAAAGATTTTGAACGAAAAAAAAACACACAA
>NW_016180701.1:0-6624 GCF_001687245.7 Rhagoletis zephyria | reverse complement strand
AATATAAAAATTAAATTAACAAGAAAAACAAATTAAATTAAAAAAATCCACTGCCCGAGGATTCGAACCTCGGATCTCTCGAATGGCACGCCTGTGCTTTGCTAACTCAACCATTGCGACTCATAGAGCAGCGCAAGCAAGATTATACACTTTCGCTTTTTTCGTAAGTTCTTTTTGGTTGTTTGTGTTTCCGACAGGGTAGGAGTATGATGTATTGTGGAACGATTTTCCGTCATCCCTTGTCAAATTTGGTTTGGAGACAAACCGGTTTCGGCGTTGTGCCATCTTCAGTGTCATTTTTCGTTCTGTAAGACTTTTTTGTCAGAATAAACAAAATCTTTCCAATTTGGGAAACGAATTATTCACATGGAGTTGGCGATAGGGCTGATTATCATCGTTACGAGAAACTTACAGCTTGGATGTACTCACCAGTTGCAGTGCGCGGCTTTACTCCAGCTAGTATATTAACACCTCTAGATATCAAATTTGATCGGATGTGATGCGCCAGTATCCACGGTCAGCACTCGTCTTTCTGTCTACATACCCACCAACATTGACGTTACTCGATTTGATGCCAATTTTTGAGACAGAAATTATGCGGTATCAGTCCGTTTCAGTTTAGTGACTGCTTGGGCTTTTACAGACCTGTAGATGGTGATGCTGCGTACTTCAGTGAGCCCTTAAATCGAACCGTTTGGGATCCTATTCTTGGCCATTTCGAGACTATTTCAGGAATATTTCGAAACTATTTCGAGATCATTTTGGGACAAGTTCAGAACCATCTAAGGTCTGGTTCAGGCCTAACTTAGTACCATTGATCAAAACTTGTTTGAGAACAAGTTCTCTACTTATTTAGAACCATTTCAAGACTACTTCAGGACAATTTTAGGTTTAGTTTGGAATAATTTCGGGACTAATAAGTGACTTTTTCGGTACCGTTTCAAAACTTTATGATATCATTTCGAGACAATTTTACGATATATTATTTGGTAATGTTGCTTTTTGTTGGTTTTCCTTTTTTCAATCAATTATAATCTTCACGACCACCCTCAGAGGCATGTAGCACACTTTTCAATGAAACTAAATGCTTCAGGTCCCAAAATTTTGAGTATAACCGAATTTAATGACTCGTATGTGAAAGTACAGATTGAAGGCAACAATCGGTAGCGAGCTTAATATGCTGAATAGTAAAATCTTCATTAGTTATTAAAATACGCAAGAGCCAACTCTAAAGCCATTAATCAATAAAACAATCAAAAAATTGACGTTACACTTCACACATTAGTTACCATCAGCGAAAGAAAGAGAAAACGCCTGGTGATGCTTTACAAACTACCAAATCTAACGCGGCTAGTAAAAGCGTGGAAATTCTTGACCTATATATTTACAATATCTACATACATGGCGTACATACGAGTAATTCATTTATCATACTTGCTACCACAAATGTGGCTTTTATTCATAAACATACTCATAAGTATGTGTCTCGGTTATTTTTGCTTTTTACACAAACTTAACGACAGCTGCATTATAAGCGAAAAAAATACGCTTAACTGATTCGCTTTTACGGCGGCGTGGCCGAAAATCAAAGTCGACATGCGTGTTTTTAATTGTTTTGATTGTTCTTTCGCTACTCTGCTCTTCAACGATCCCAAACAGCAATATCAGGCGGCGTCATTTATGCTACCTACCTACATACGTATGTATCTACCCTGTAGGAAAAATCTCTAGTTTTGAATTGGTTCGCTCTTAGTAAATTTATAACCACTACTAACTAGCTCGCGATAAATATATTTTGCATGCAAACAGCTGGTAAATATAACACGGCGATGTCATAGGAAATGGAAAATGTCCTCCGCTGCATTACCCTTTTCTCACTTTCGCAACAGCTCTAAATTCCACACTTTAGATCTAATTCGCTTAGAATCCCTTTTTATGTAGTTCCGAACCCGTTCTTGAGTGTACAGCGGTGCTTTTTTAGAGTCTAGAAGGTCCCTGCCTCGAATGCTACCAAACGCAACAGGTTAAAATGATAGCACAATATTTCGTTTTGTGTTTTCTAACTATGAAAAATCATCTGTGAAGTACAGGACGAAAGTGTATTCGTACGAAAAAACGCCAAACAAAACTCTTTAAGGTAAACAAAAGATGGCTTGGTGCCTCCGCTGCATCTTTTTCTTGACAACCCCGAACCAATTCTAAATTCGACAGATGCGATATGGTTTGTTCTAAATACATCCATCCTTTATTCGATAGTTCCGAACCGGTTCTAAATTCGTCGCCGTAGATATAGATTTCTAATGAAAAGTTTGTGTATCCTTTGGGAGTCATCCCATTTACTCTGACCATTGAGGACTTAGTGAGGGCCTCACTGATTAGAAATGATTTGAAATAAAATAAATAGGTCGGTCTTTAAGAAAACGATGCATTTTTAATTATGTTTGGTTCCTGCCTCAAGATATAATTTTTTTAAAAATATGGCTAACCAAATTATCACTCCTAGCTAGTGATTGTAGTATTAAAAAGTAAAATAAAACAATTTTATAAATATAGCACATTTCACTGCTTTTAAACTGGTGGGATCTACATAGCTTCTATTGGACTATATCGTTGTTGGCAAAAAAGAACTAGTATTGAACTACAACTCTCTAGTAAATCAAAATTTGTTCAGTTCGTGTTTTCCCTGCAGGGTACATATATGGCTACCACATCCACAACGCTGCATATGTATCATCTTTTGTTGTCTTAATGTCACTTCAATGATATTTAGCTTAATTATAATGACAGTTTGATTGTTAAGCGGCTCTTTTATGGCATTATGGATGTGAGCGTAAGTGTAACGTGTTGGTGCTAGCCAAGCTTTCAACTTTTCAATAACCTCGAAAGCATTTAGTATTGAGATATTAATGGGTCACCATCGTTTTTATTGGCGTTTCTTTTTATTCCTTTTTTAGCTTCAATTGTAAACTTTTGCCGCAGGTAGTCCCAGTTTTCATATTTTTTATCTACACATTCAATACTTTCCATTTGAACTAAACTCGGAAGAGGTTGCTTACCGCATTTGGGGAAAAAATTATAGCTTTATGAGCGTCTACTCTTGTTTTTTTTTTCTTCTGTGTAGTTGGTTCTGCATAGCCAAATTGAATTATGATATTTTTACCAATTCATCGCCACCAATTGTTACCGTTCGTCATTGCTTTGTATGGGTTCAGTAGATCTCCTCGCAGCTTGAGTTTCTGTTCTTAACTTAATGCTATTTGGTATGCAATAAGCCATGTATTAAATATTTTATTATTGCCTATATAAATAGATGACGTTATTTATGATTTTAAGCTTTTAATCTATTACTTTTCTTATTACTGAAACTTATGTATATATTTAAATTGGCAGACAAATGATTTCGACGATTATTAAAAAAAAACGACAAAGATGACTACTGCTACTTCGAGACGTATAACGAACATAACGCCAGTAGTAATAGTTACTAAGCTACTAAATTTTCAGCAATCCTGAGAGCCCAGGAAATTATCGACTTCCCTAATTAAAGTTAATAATACTAAGATACACGTCGAAAATTCACACAGAATGTGTACCGACGTTTCTTCGCCTTCAAGGCATAGACGGCATTCCGCCTCCGTGCTCAGGCCAATATTGCGCAGATGGTTATGACCGCAAAGGTAGGTTATCTTGGCTGGCCTCATTCTGCACTGCAAAGGGGTGTACTTGACCACCATGGGCCAATTACCCTAGAAATAATAGCAATTCCTTATTCTGATAAACCGCACATCATACATACTGGCTGAATCCATTACAGCCAGACACGCAGCGGAGGAACGCACGACGACAGCGTCTCGCCCAAGCGGGGCGGTGGCATAAATATTGCTCTACACTACACTTTCGATTTGGTCAACATCAAGGCAACCACGATCGCAGTTGTTTGAGTGCAATCCCCGGTTGCAACTACGATTACATGCGGGAGCAGTGGTCGCTCCAAGCGGAGGAGAGGGCTACGCTTATCCAACTTCGGCCAGATGCATATTGCTATGATGCACGTGGGCTCTGCAAAACATCTTACATTTTCCCTTTTGATAGAGGTATTTTACAGCCATCTCACTAAGAGTACGTCCAAATTCTTTAATTATCTTCATAGTAGATTTATTAAAATAAAGTGCTTTATAAGCTATAATTTCTGTTAAGATTACGGCAAAGATATCTGCACATTAATAGTAGAGTCGTTTAGCCATTTCAAAGCTTTGCTGATTGCTGTTAGTTTAGCTTGAACAAAAATACAGAGATCCAATAGACGAAAGCTCAGGCTGAGTGAAAGTTCCTACGAGTGAACCCCACCTACTAACTTCAGGTCCAAGTTGGCGCAATCAGTGTTCACAGACGGTTACAGAATCAGGGTACAAGATCAGGACTAAGTTCTCCTCCCATTTGTCCCTTGACGGAATCTTTGTTTGCAAAAAATTCAGACTCAGACCCGTGGGCGGGACTGTGTAGTGTCGATGCCTAACGTCTGCTGGACGATCTTCCAGAATTCTAGAATGTCCGAACCTCGTTTCCACCTGTCTAATCTAATTATACGAAATTCGATCGTTTCTCTAGTTTTTTAAGAGCCTTGGAGAGGTACAAGGTATAAAATTACTTGCTCCTGCTTTGGAACTAAAACGTGCCTACAATTTTTTTTTTTTGGAGGTCTTTGGCACAATTCGGAATTGACCTGATACATTGCAGTTTGTCGATAAATTTCGATAATTTGATACTTATCGGCAATTGTATGAATTTCCGATAACTCAACAAAAATCTCGGCTCGTTTCGTTAATTTAGATAAATTTCGATAACTCAAAAATGTATATATATCGACACAAACCGATAACTCGATAAACTTTGGATACCAATATAAATTTCCATATCTCGGTTAATTTTCATAGCTGCATATTTTTCGAAAGCTATTGACAAGTTTCGATAACTCGTTACACTCTGATAACTAGATGAAAATGCAGTAAGCAGGGATAACTCGATAAACTTATATAACTTTGAAATTTCGATAACTCGTATATTTTGAAGATGCCAAAAACTTCGATTCAATAAACTGACAAAGTAAATCAATAATTATCGATAGCTCGATAAATTAAAAGAACTTGACGCATAATTATTGATAATTCAATAAATATCGATAACTTGATAAATTTCATTAACTTTCGGTAACTTTTGTTCAAATGTTAGAAACACTTAACCGAAAATGCTCTTACACTGTATACAGTTTTAAATTTCTTTCACTGTTTCCACAACAAAAGACTGCAATCGCAATTAGAAAGGTGTTAAGTTGTGCATCATAGCCGAAGAAACAACTTTCAGAGAAATAAAACACGAATAATTATAATTATTTGTAACTGGCATACCAACCTTGACAAAAGCGCCACGCTTTTATGCTCCGCCGACGCATAATACATAGAAATGCATTAAAATTTAGTGGAACTTTTATGTTGAAGTCATTGGCGGCTTAGTATATTCGCTTACTTACTTACTTTTGTATTTTTTAAATACTTTTTCTTTTTGCTTTTGTTTACAAACAAAACGTGCGTAATTGAAAAAAAGCGGCGTGCAAACAATAAACAACAATATGCAACAGCAGCAAAACTACAAAACAAACAATGAAAGAACAAAAAGCAGCATAAAAAAAAATTGGCGTCAAGCAAAGTTGTTGTAATTAAAACTAAAATCAAAATAAAGAATGGCAAAGTTGGAAAAAGCGAAAAGTGATTAAAAGTGCGCAAATGATAATAAAAAAAATCACGCATGCGTGTTTTTTTATTACTTTTTCGCATTTATAAGTGAATTGTTTTATTCACATGCGTGAAATTCGAGAAGTAGACACTTTTTATGACAAATTTCTTCTTTTTTTTTTTGGTTAATTGATACTTTGTAATTAGCGCCANAAAAAAAAAATATAATTTTTTTAAATTTTGTTGTCGAAAGTGTGGACGGTGCGTGCCATATGCATAAAAAATGTTTAAAGTTATTTATTTTTATTGCAAGGTTTAAGTGAGCGCAAAATGTAACGCATTCCAGAAAAGCAGTATTCTTACAATCCGAAGCTGTGGAAAGATATGATATTTTTTGTGTTTTTTTTTTTTTTTTGAAACAAATTTTTTCGGGTGGGATAAATTTGAGATTAGATTCATTTTGAAATTGAATGGACCAAAATGGAATTTAATTTTTGGTAGGGTTTAAAAAAAAGAAAACCAAAACAATTACTCTAAGCACCATTTGTACTTAGGGCTTATAGAGAGATTTCAACGGATAGAGAAAGGGTGGTGGGATGGGAATTCATTACTGCTCTCCAAACTTACTAGATTCGTTTGAGGACCCTAGAACTTTATTGAGGTAAACAGAATATACCGCTTCCATTCTTAATACATTGGACTTAAAATGTACCCTCTCAGCTTGGCGAAGTTCGAACAGCTGCTTATAAAATGTTCTGCAATATGTTTATCTTACAAGCGATATATACACAGTGCACATGCCTATGGTGACCATATGTCATCGCCATGAATTGTGGTCCCTAATCATTATACGTATATCTGAGAAGGAATTTCGCCACCACCCTGTCAAATCTTA
>NW_016180700.1:0-6624 GCF_001687245.7 Rhagoletis zephyria | reverse complement strand
CGAAAACGCTCTATTTCAGAAAACTTTTCAAGAACGCCCTATTTCAGAATTTTTTGAAAAACACTCTCAACACAAACACAGAACCGAATTCTTCGATAGGGCGTTCTTCAATCAAATTCTGAAGTATGGCGTTCTTGAAAAGTTTTCTGATATTGGGCGTTTTCGAACTGGCTGCCGAGATATGTAGATTGATCTTCCATTCAGGTGTCGAAATACTCTTTCAATTTGATCTACAAAATAGTCTATAAAACCCTAATAAAACCAAAAGGGTCCAAGAAGGCGGGGATTCGTGGTGCAAAATGTCGCTCTATTATTTCTATTATTGGGTCTGACACTGTGGCCTGTGTGATGCTCCTTTTGTAAATTGGAAAAGCATAATATTGGACGAAAATAGCTTACGATAGATATATATATCTGAACTGAAACAATTTTCTTTTTATGAAATATTTTATAAAATTAAATGACCAAGTGATTAATAATTTAAGCGATTTCTCTAATTTTTTTGGTAAAATCGGGACCGCTACCCCCACCAAAATTGACGCGCCTCAGAAATTCTTAATATTTATTAAAAAATGTGGAAAGTCGTATTTTTGAAAAAACTCATTTATACATTAAAAATCATAAAATTGAAAACATTACATTCAATATAATTTACACACCAATCACAATCATTTAACAATCATTTGCGTTAGCAAAGTTCCGAAAAAATTTAAAAATTAAAATTTAAGTTTTTTCGCCTTTTAAATTTTTTTCATCTAAAAGTTGAAATTTCTTAAAATGGAAAATAAACCAATATAAAAGAAGAGAGTTATAAAAATATGGCTACATGCAGGACCTTATAAAACTCTTTCATAATATACAAATGGTCTTTATTAAGAGCCTTCCAAAACCCTTATAAAAGCGCAGTCTACTACTACTAAATAGAACCGTATATAATCTTTATAAAACCAACTGTACTTAGTGTTTATTGTTATCCGGGATGTCGCTGAGTGGACCCAACCGAACAGTATACATACTACGATTTCCCTGATATTTTAAAAATTTTCAAATTCATAATTTTGAGCTTAATTTTTTTTTAGGTTTTTATGCTATTATTTTAGGTAACCGTTAGGCATTTTTACAAGTTTCTTCTAATTTTATGTGAATTTTATTTTTTGAAAATAACCAGTTATTAAATTTAAAAAAAAAACTAATTTTACAAAGTTAGTCTATTTTCTATCTTTTACTATTGAGTACTAAGTAAGCCGCAACCAATAGCTTTCATCACGGGAATTGCTTGTATCAAGTATGTAGTATGCAGCTCTGATTAATTTTATAATTTGTTTCCTCCATAATGATTCAGTAAGATTTACTTCTTTCCGACAATATCGTGTGGTTTTACATTTGCTAGGCAAAATTGTGTAAAAATTAAAAAATTTTTGTGTATGTACACACATATGCATGTAGGCATGTGCGCAATTAAAAACATCATTCATATGCATTTACCTGGTGTGAAAGTTGTCAAGGCCACTGCCACAGTAAATCGGCTGAGATTCATTTGTGGCCATTATGTTGCTGTCACTTAATTTTCAGTACTTCAGAGAGTAACGAATACGCACGTAGGCTTGCTGATGGCGATTGAAATTTTGTTGTTTTTTGGCTGTTTCAGATTTACTTTTTTTTTGTTATTCCGGCAGTCGCTGATTTTATTCCATTTTACTTCGCACGCAAATAATCCCCACGTAAATTGTGTATGGCGGTTGATTGCATTCCAAGGTTGCATTACAATCCATTGCGCTGGAAGAAATGAAAAAAAGACATATGTGTGTAAAATGAAAGCGGCAATATTTTTTCAAGTAATTTGTTTACAGAAAATCTACTTGCAATGCGTGAATGAAACCAAAAGCTTTGATTGCAGTTTTACATTTATATGCTGTAGGCTTTCGTATATCTTAAATCAAGCTAATTGGCTGACAAATGAAAATTAAACGCTTTTATTCAAAGCTAAAGGATTTTGCAACCACAGTCGAGGAGGTGGCGCTTGGTGTATTCGAGAGAAAGACTTTTCGAAAGATTTACGGACCTTAACGCGTTCGCGACGGTGAGTAACGCAAACGATGGAATGATGAGCTTTATGAGCTTTACAACTATATAGCCATAGTGCAGCGAATTAAAAAATAAAGCGGTTCAGCCCTGTTATACTACTAGCCGACCAGGATGAAAACTTTGGTACAAAAAATATAAATTTAATAGAAAATGCGTTCGCTGTGACACAATTTCGGTACCTCAAATACATCTAAATTCGGCCAGCTGGTTTCCCCGAGACATTCTCTTGCACAGACCATATGAACACAGTGAGAATCATCAACGAGCTGTGCACCGATTTCAGAGCTGAGGTGTCGTGTACTTCACAAACTAAAGTTGCCTGAGTCCTTTGAAGTTCATAGCGGGTTCGACAAAGTTGCATGCTCTCACCTCTTCTCTTTTTTTTGGTGATTGGGGATGTGTTGGATGGTGCCATGAGGCCACTTTCCTACTGCGCACTTCAGTGTTTCATGCCCATCATATTTCTCTTCGCGCATCGGCTTTCTGATCTGTCTAAACTTTACAACCGCTACACAGAGAAGCAGACCTGTGAAACAAGTTTAATAAGACCAAGATTCTTAGTATGCCAGTGAAGTCTTATGGCGACGTGTTAGTCTCCGATCAAACTCTTGAGACTGTGAGGAATTGACCGGCGAATAGGTAAATCCCGAGCGGCCTTGGCTTCATGTTAGGGATTATTAATCAGTACTTTCAAAAGTACCTGGTATTTAAATTGTTATTTGTAATGAATGCGTTCCTCAATAAATATGTGAGTTTTACAATCAGTTTATCGTAAATTTAAAATACTTTTATTTCATTATACATATGTTTAAAATTTAAACTTTAAATGCTTTCAGATATGGAATCTTTACTCATATTCATAAAAGTTATGTGTCAATGTGAATCCTGGGATAAATTCCGGAATCCCGGGATTACTTAAAAAAATATCCCGAAATCCCAGGATCACAATTTTCCACATATTTTGGCATCCCTATTTGATGTACACGTTATGGCCAAAGAACAATCTGAGTTCCAGCCTAGATATTATGTTTTTCAAATTCAGTTGCAACTGACAGGTCACTATTGCAATAACTAGGCACCAAATCTTTCGGCCTAATTCAATCATAAATCATGCCTTGCTCAAAAAGACTAGCTTGGCGGCCTTTGACATTTGGATTCGAAAACGGAGATGGAAATGAGTAGAAAGCGTAAGACAGAGGGTCGTATTTTTAACGCCCACTTAGTAATTGTTGCGAGCCAACTGAATTTATGTAAAATTCATTAGCTCAGGTAAAATGGCTGCTAGATGCACTTGCGGATATTTTTTTTTCAAACCCACGCTGGTTGCTAGACTAAGGCGGTAGCTTGTTCTTTTCGGCTAAGAGTGAAGTTCTCACATGTGAAGCCATATGATCCTCTATCGCGAGTCCTCAGACGAGCGTATGCCTGTCAGGAAAGGCGCCTCAGGCTCCGGGGTCTATACCGTGGAAAATATTGTCCTCCACTTGCTGTATTTCGAGACCACATGCATCTGTATGGAAGTCTGCACTAGCTACGATAGTAAATGGCAACATTTATAGGAAGACTCAATCCCATACTCAAGAAAATTTTCAAAAAAACAGGACCAGGCATACTGAACATATGCATTTTAAATTACCATCATAAGTACAATCGCACTCTTTCCCACGAAAGCTTGCCTCTTGCAAGCGACTTTTGACCTATTTATATCGAAAATCTTCTCTCTGAATGTACACAAGCGTGATGTTGACTTGTTGAACTCAATTCAATAATAATCTCTTTTCAATATGCAAATTTAATTGAGGGAAAATACCAATAAGTTTCAAAGGGAATTAGTACTTTCCCACATATACCTACTTACTTGCATATTCATACGTCACGTACAATTGATTCACCAGCTAATAGTAGCAAACTGATATAAAATAAAAGCATAACCATTTGATGGCAAAGTGGCACTTATGTAAGTAGCTTTGTAACAGATAAGTGGAAGGTTTGAACAACACGCGATTATTCGAGGTAATGCAACAATGCGGTATATCAATCGCAGTGTTAGCGGCGCAGTAGTTATATAAAATATTGGCTGTTTCTACCAGAAAGAAGTGTTACTGTAACAAGCTAAATAAATCAATAAATATTTTATGAGAGTCTCACTTCGATAATTGCGCACATTATGCGATTTAACTCTAATTAGTCGTAATTGCCGCACCATGGCGTATGAGCAACTCTTAATGGCTCATTAGTGCTGCACGCATACGAACACGAGGAAATTAAGCTTACAGGCTTTACATTAATTTTTACAAGGTAGGTTAGGTTAGGTTAAGGTGGCAGACCCGCGAAGGGGATTCACTTAGACATTTAATTGTCCATTGCAATACCACATTACATAAAAATGCAGACTTGCTGTCAATCTTGGAAAGACGGAGCTCGTTCTTTTTAACAGGAGGTACAAAAAGCACCATGCCCAGCTCCCCTCAATAGTGGGTGTTCCACTTGTTCTCTCCGACAGGGTCAAGTTCTTGGGCGTGATCCTGGATGGGAAGTTGTCATGGAAAGCAAATATTGAGGAACGAGTAAAGAAGGAATCGGTGGCTCTCTACTGCTGCAAGAATTCCTTCGAGAAGAGATAGGACCTCTCCCCAAAAGTGATGCACTGGCTATATGGCAACCATTATTAAGCCAATAATGTTATATGGGGTCATTATCTGATGGAGTTCACTGGAAAATACCAATCACGTTAGGAAGTTAGAGCGCGTGCAAAGGGGGCCCTCGTTGTGGAATCAGCGGAGCGCTCCGGACCACTCCCACTCTAGCGCTAAACGCTATGCTCAATGTCGCATCTGTCGACATTTGCGGGCAAAGTAGCGGCGATTCGCTAAGCCATTAGGCTGAAAAGCTCTGGGTTCTCTTTCAACCCAGCGCACGGGCACTCGACAATTCTCGAAAGCTTCGACTTCCTGCCGAAAGAAATGGGGCGGAGTCACCCGAGGCTGGCACCAAAAGGATCCTCCTCCACACACATTCCTCTAATAGATGAATCGGAGAAGGGTAGTCTCTGGAGAAGAGGTCCAATAAACATCTTCACGGACGGATCGAAGCTGGAAGGGAGAGTTGGTGGAGATGTCTACTGTCAGGAACTCTCAGTAGATCTTACGTTCAGACTGGCCGCTGTAAAAGAGGCAGCCGATTGGCTATGCACCAATGTATTGTCGACAAGGAGGGTAAATATATACACTGATAGCCAGGCGAAAATCAGGGCGCTGGGATCCCTAATGGTGTATTCAAACCTGGTTGGGAAATGCCTGACCTCAATCTCAACTGTGTCGGGATGCTTNTCTTTTTCTTCCTCATCTATGCAACTCCTGCAATATTCATGTGAGAATATTTATAATCTTAAAGCATGCTTACCAAATGGCAAATGACCGGCAACTCAAGCCATGACCATTGGTAAGCGATTCTTTCGTTTTTTTCCTATCAATTTCTGTCCAGTTGTTATACAAGTGCCCGCATCTCGCCAAATCAAAAATTTTTGGCTTACTCTCTTACGCTCTGCTCGAAAAGTATTAGCATTCTACTGAGGTAGGCACTCGAAGTGTTACCAATTTAAAATGCTACAATATTGTCTGTTTTGCTTTTGTCTTATTCAAGAAAATCAGTTCATCATAAAAACTAGTCAGGGTTTAAGAAAAATATATTACTGTTCGAAGTAGTCATCTTTGGTGCTTTACATATTGCACGAATGTCAAATCCACAAATCTACCGTGAAAAGATCTGAAACAATGCTTTTTTAATTTGGGCACGAAAAAAATCGGTAGAAATCTTTGGACGTTTCAATAAGACCTGTAGCCATCGCATAAAATTTGCGAGATTCAACGTTTTTTAGAAAAAAACTTCGCAGCTTTATTTCTTCGCAACAATGGCCACAATATTTTCTGGACTTTTCCATATGGTCAATTCTCAAGGCCAAAGTATCAGCTCAAATATATGAGACAATCAACGACTTGAAGATTGCTCTTCGCCGCCTTTGGGGCAAAATACCACCACACCACATTCGTGCATTCTGTGAAGCATTCCGGGACAGACTCGCTGCTATTATCCACGCTAAAGATGGCTACATCGAACAGTAATAATTTTTTTTTGTTAAACCTTGACTAGTCCTTATAGCGAATTGATGTATTCGAATAAAAAAAGCAAAAAGGAGAAAATTATAGCATTTTTAATTGGTAACACTGTGAGTGCCTACCCCTGTAGACAAGCCTAAATAAGTAAAATAGCGAAAATAATAAGCTGGGGCTTGATTGTTGCTCCGAGCAACACTTAAATTAGCAATCGTTTTCTCTACCCGTTTGTGTTAAAACGCGCACCACAAATCGGAGGAGAAGCTCGGCCAAGCACTTAACAAAAATGTAAGCGCCAAATATTATATTGTTATTATTAGTCATTTTAGTCCTTGATTGTCGCAACAATATTTTAATTTCCCTTAGTGTGAGTATATTTATTGAAATTGATAATAAGAAAAATCTTTTATACATATTCATACCTGAG
>NW_016180699.1:0-6624 GCF_001687245.7 Rhagoletis zephyria | reverse complement strand
ATCTATGACCCACTTTGCTTGCTTTACTTACTTATAATATTTACAAGTATGTCTTGCGATCTTTTATGCAAATTCCTCAAAGATAAATTTTGTCAGACAGTAAAGTTAATATCAGCATTTTGCTATTTAAATTCCCTAACTCAAGCAACTTGGAACTATTTTGTTGCATCAAAAATACTCTCACATCGAATACTTGCTGTCTGCATAATCAGCTTAGAAATTTTTACATATATACATACATACTCAAGTATTTTGCATGAATGTAGGTACATAAATAGATACAAAGTACATACATTCATAGAAGCGACCTTCATTGGTTACTTCCGCAGAAAGCTCTTCTTGGCAGAGGAAATTCAACGAAGAAGCAACAAAGAAGTATCCAAGAAGCGAAGAAGCAACAAAGAGGTATCCAAGAATTGTAAACTATAATGAGGCATATACTCTGTATTCGTACAGCATCAGCATCACACAGAGGCGTTGCTTGCAAATTTCAGTACTTTAGATAGCCTCTGTTATAAGCAATTCTCCCAAACAATGCGCATCAGTATATACTATACATTACGGTATGCCAGAAGGTAAGAGGAAAATGTTGCCATTAATGTAGTATGATGATAGCAGTCATTGGCATACATACATAGATACTAGGGTGTTTGATTATTTGCCTTTTTTCAAAAAACCGATTTCGAGTAATTAAAAAAAAAACAATCTTTTCCGAAATACGCGGACAATTCTGGCTTTAGATTCTATAAAATCGGCTAACATAAGCGTTCTTTTAGCTGTTCAAGCACACTTCTTACTTACTTCCGACAAAAAAACTTCTAAGACACATTTTTTTTTTTGTTTTTTTATGTTCCAGAGACCAAAAATAACCGGTCCACATTAAACACATTGTAACTTTTTCTATCATTAACCATTTGTTTTTTACGTTTTATGCGAGGGAGCTTACGGTTAATGACTGTAAGAATTGTTGAAAAGGTGAGTTAGTAAATTTAATTATGGCGCAGAGGAAATATCTGATGAAATGCAACGAAGTAATCGGGAGCCTTGTCCTTGCAAGGGTTGTTGATTTGTGCCCATTATGTACTTTTTGCAGCCTATGCTCACCGCTGGGTCAAACTCTCTCCCTATCTTCCCTCAGCTGGCCAACCGGCTGGCGTATCTGTATATGTCAGGTATACATATGTATGTATGAGAATTGTTATATCAGGAAAAAAAACCCAGTTGGCAAAATTATAAAATAAGAAGCCTTCTGGGATGCCTTATTTTGGACCTCTTGAGGCGATACGCCTTCCGTGCTCGATTCTCTACACTTTTTACGGTTTTTTGGAATGGCCAGAACTTCCCTTAAATATAATAAAGTATTTTGAATTTATCAGTAGGCACACGCCAAGGCATTTACTGCGATTTTTTCTCTTATTTTACTTCCAAGTTGCCAAGGAGACCCACATTATGGTCAGCTTTCGAATTAAAGGGCTATTGGAAGATCTTCTGCTAAGGCTTCCAAGGTGATCTCATTACAAAATCTCTTCCGTAAGACGTTTATTGAGAATCGTGAAATTTTCGTAAGACAAAAAATCATGTTTGCATTTTAATATATAAAATAAAAGAAGGGACAGTCTGGTATGTACCGCACTAAGCAAAGGCATTTGCAACCAAACATCAATACAATCATACATACATACAAATTTAACAACTACGCATGCGGCCGATTCCACGGCAAGCAGTATTTACATACATATTCATAAGCTATATTATTTTTTTTCTTTACAAAGAAACAGATGACTGAAATTTAGTGGCAATTAATATTTATTAACTACATACATCAAAGTCCATAATTTTTCACGCATAATGCTGCAGGCAATTTACGGTAAGCCCATTAAAAGAGGCAGTAAAAATTGCATATGATTTATGTCCGGCAAAATTTCTCGCAGTGTTGCCAGGAAGGACCACTTTTAGTTGAATATTTATGGCATGTACGCGCGTTTGCTAACTGCTCAACTGGCTGGCGGCCAAATTCGAAATAAACTTAAATATAAATATATATCAAGAACACATCCAACAATAATGGCAACAACAAAACCGACCAAAATTTTGCGCCATTACTGCTTTTCAACTTTTGAGCTTCGTTTGTTTTTTTTCATCTGCTTTCCTGCTGCTGCTTTGTCAATGCCATTCAACGAGATGCTTAAGTATTGAATAGCGAAAAATGGTGGTAGTGTGCGCAAAAACAATTGCAAAAATGTGTGTCTACTTATAAGGTCACTACTATTGCCTTGAAAGCTCCCCTGCTGCTATGTATGAATGCTTGCGCAATGCCTGCCTGCCTGCTTTTTGCATCGTTTTGGCCACACTTTTATGTACATCCGAAAAATGCCACAAATTCGCCTAACCACTGTTACTCAGCAATTATCNTGCATCGTTTTGGCCACACTTTTATGTACATCCGAAAAATGCCACAAATTTCGCCTAACCACTTTTACTGAGCAATTATAGTGAATTATTTATTGCCTCAGGCTAACTATTTGGCTATAAGTTTCATTGTTTCGTGCGACATTCTATGTCATGCGAAGAAAAAAGACGAGGTAAAAGTGACTTTATTGCTGCACGAATGACAAGCAATTTAGTGACACATTTTAGTGCGGTGCTTTGCCACTGTAATGGCATATTTGGTAGCTATTAAAGCAATATTCGTTATTAATTCATAATGAGGCAATAAATAATACACTTTATGGCGCAATTTTTACATTTTTTGGGAAAAGTCACTTGAAGCTATTCTTAAGCAATATGTCGTTACAATATTTTATGTTCAATGCTCATATTTTTGAACACACTATTCGGCCTGGCTGTTATGGGATATAAGCTCAAAATTTGACTTGTTAACGCGACTGGTTGTTTTGCTCTGTTGTACTCTTAGGATTGTCGTTATTAAAGGTTGGGAATACTTCACTGTTTACTAGTCCCAGTTTGCAATCGAATATGGCGTTAGGCAATGACTCATATATAATTTCATAAGTGTACTAAACAGTTTAGAAAGTTAAAAATCATATTAAAAATATTCTGCTGAAAGGAATTGATATGGAGAGGGGACATCGTGAACATTATTTAAATTTGAAATAATTAGAAGGGCAGCTTACGTTACACGCATGGGGGAGGAAAGAGTGCAGAAGGGATTGCATGAAGAAGGACCAATTAAGCGAAGGCGACAGCAAGTGACAGACAAGCATGGAGACAGATTGTCTTGCAAGTCAAGGAGCAGGCCAGAGGAGCTGTAGCGCCAAACGGTGATGATGAAAAATTTATGTATACAAATTTAGTAATATTTGCAATATAAAAACTAAAATTTCGTTTCATATGCGATGATTTATGACGATTCCAAGTTGTATTAATATCTATGCCGCCTGCATTTGTCATATACGTACGTACAGTGGCGGCAGAAATAATAGACTCGCCTTACTTTGAAGAATTTTGACTATATTTATTTATTTTGTTTTAGGTTTAATATTTTTTTATAAAAGCCTGGCTAGTTATACAACAAACATCATATAAATCCACTTTTCAGACTTTGTATAAAAATTATAAAAATTCTACAAATTTTCGAACTTTTTATTCAAAAAATTTTTGGTATACAGTTTTGTAGCCCATTCAATTTTGGCATAATAAAGTGTGAGTTTCAAGTGGCTAGAAAATACCGTTGATTTTTGACAATTTTTTTTTTGTTGACGGTGCTAGGCAACACACTTTGTATGGGAAAAAATGCGAGACACCATCAACAATTGAAACTTGCACTTTATGATATTGTGCTACAAAACTGTATACCAAAAATTTTTCCAAAAATTCTGAACAAAAACTTTGAAAATTTGGTGAAAATTTGTGGAATTTTTATAATTTTGGTTCACAGTTGAAAAATGGATTTATATGATGTTTGTTGTATAACTACCTAGGCTTTTATAAAAAAAAACATTAAACATAAAATAAACTAAAGAAATATAGCCAAAACTCTTCAAACTACGACGAGTCTATTATTTATGCCGCCAGTGTATATATACTACATACATATAGCACTTGTTCATTTTCTTGTATGATAAGCACCACATTTTGACAAGCTTTTTTTGCACATTTCACTCAAAGATTACCACTTTGT
The DNA here is from genome assembly GCF_001687245.7 of Rhagoletis zephyria. Classification (NCBI taxonomy): domain Eukaryota; kingdom Metazoa; phylum Arthropoda; class Insecta; order Diptera; family Tephritidae; genus Rhagoletis; species Rhagoletis zephyria. Next base: position 2,483 of record NW_016180699.1, on the reverse strand, counting down.
CCTACATGGCAAATGTGTTTACAGCGTAGTTTTACATTTATAAGTAAAGACATTTCATCAACAAAGAATTGGAGCATTCATAGAAAAAAAACACAGCAATTCACTTGCAACAGCAGTTGACTAGCAGTTAACGGCGTAAAAAACGCAGAAATAGAGGCCCAGTAAATGATGACACTAAAACCATTAGCAGCATTACTGAAGTGAAGGAGAAATGTATGCGGTGGTGAGCATGGGAAATTGGAGACAATTGCCATTCGAAGTGGTAATAATGATGTTGCGTATACGCAGTGGCATACATTAATGTAAATTGTAATATGTATGTATTTATGCCCAATAGGAGACTAAAGAAGAAAAGGATATAAAGTATTATTATTTAAAGCTCCTTATACATCCTCTGATATATTTATATACATTTTTTGATTTATGTAAAACTAATCCACATAAGTAAATCAAGGATAATAGACTTTTTATAACCAAATTGGCTTGGGACCAAAATAATACAAGCGATCGAAAAAACTATTTTATTACACACAGTTTGGCATATGTCATAAATAAAGTGAACTCAACCCATCTACATCGCACACTTTTACACAAGGACAATACGCAAAAATTAAAAAAAAAAAAAAAATACTAAAGTGTAATGGCACTCAAAATGCCACAGCACGTTAATTGGCGTCATGTGGACGCCACTCCTTTGAAAAAAAAATTACAATAACTGAGAGAATGAAATTGAATGAACACAAACAAGTTTTATCAACGCTACCAGACTCCTGCCAATGGGGACCTGCTGACATTTTGTTGACCACAGACAATGTGCACTAATATTTACCGGCAGCTGTGTGTGTGTGTGTGTGGTTAATATATTTACACACTCCCATATGTATGTAGTATGTGTCTGCGGGGCAATTTTATTGTAGGGAAATTTTGAAATGAGGAAAATGCACTTCGGCAGGACTTTGGAATTGCCCCAAAATACATTCCAGTTTATCGATAAATTTCAACNAGGGAAATTTTGAAATGAGGAAAATGCACTTCGGCAGGACTTTGGAATTGGCCCAAAATACATTCCAGTTTATCGATAAATTTCAATGATTTGATACATATCGATAATTAGATTAATTTCAAAAACAATAATATCCCATAACTCAAAGATAACTCAACGAAATTTGATAATGCGCCTAATTTCAATAACTGTAAAATTCGAGAGCTCGATAAATTTCGATAATATATATCGCGATATAAATCGATAACTCGATACACTTTGAATACCTTTATAAATTTTGAATTTTTACAGCTCCATATTATTCGAAAGCTATCGACAAATTTCGATAACCCGTTACACTCTGTTATTGCGATAAAATTCGATAAGCAGTGATAACTCGATAAACTTATATAACCTAGAAATTACGGTAAATTGATATATTTTGAAAAATCCATAAACTTCGATTCGATAAATCGACCAATTTCAGTAGATCAGTAATTATCGATAACTCACACAAAACTGTAAGTTGTAAGGAACTCGATGCATTACGATAACTCGATAAATTTCGTTAATTCTACAAAAATAATGATAATTCAATAAATTTCGATAATCCCATTAATTTGCATAGGTCGTTAGCTATCCGTAAATTTCGCCAACTAAGTTTCTGTGTCTATAAATTTCGACAACTCAATAATAAACATTAATCGGTTTGAATAATTAGATATGTCGCGATAACTGAATAAGCGTGGATAACTCGATAAATTTCGATAACTATAAACTTCGACGATTCGATAAATTTCGTTAACTTTTATGACTGATATTATTTCGATTGCTATCGAAAAATATCAATTACTTTTCTTACTTTTTCAGTTCCTTATGTGTTTCTCATTGTCTCCATAATTTTACCCGATTGAGACTAATCTCTAGGAATACACTCTTTAGATATTCGGCGCACAATTGTTTGCAGGGTATATTGTAGTGACTACAAACACAAAGGACAATGTTGGCCGACATAAATGCGTACACTTGCCACACACCCATTACCTACGAGATTTCTGCTTCATTTAGTTACATTTGTATATATGTACGTACATATACCCTTACACTACAGGACTCNCGACGATTCGATAAATTTCGTTAACTTTTATGACTGATATTATTTCGATTCCTATCGAAAAATATCAATTAATTTTCTTACTTTTTCAGTTCCTTATGTGTTTCTCATTGTCTCCATAATTTTACCCGATTGAGACTAATCTCTAGGAATACACTCTTTGGAAATTCGGCGCACCATTATTTGCAGGGTATATTGTAGTGACTACAAACACAAAGGACAATGTTGGCCGACATAAATGCATACACTTGCCGCACACCCATTACCTACGAGATTTCTGCTTCATTTAGTTACATTTGTATATATGTACGTACATATACCCTTACACTACAGGACTGTATCATCCTTCATCAACCACAACTAACTACCGCAGTCCACATTGCATTC